>NC_091493.1:11281304-11435568 GCF_947461875.1 Haliaeetus albicilla
ATGTACTTTATGGTTCAGGAAACAGCCCTAGGTTTGGTAGTTTCTATTTAGAAGAAGCTCAGACCTAAACGAAAAGGAGGCTGAGCCATCCAGGACTTGGAGGTCATAGGAGGATAACAAAGTTTTGACTGCTGCATCTAAGTGAGCTGGGAACACATTTTCAGAGGTTGGTTTTTTTTTTCTGTGGAGAAAAATACATGACCAGGTATCTGTACTGACTGAAATGCTTTGCTAATGTTTGATCAGATTGTTTCTGGAAGAAAACACTTCAAAATGAAGACATTTGGTTTGATGCCTCTAAAATGAGAGGTTTAATTCTTTTTCTATTTTAAAGCATGTCTTGCTTTGGAGGAAATAAATTTTAGTTTAAATTTGGCAATTATTTCATTTGAAGAAAATGTTTAACTCATTCTGAAATGTTTATGTATATATTATTTAATATTAATTTAAAGCCAGCAAAATGAGAGCGCCGGTTTGGGTCTTACACAAATCCTTATCAATTCACCATGTTGTGAAACACTCTTCTACTTTTATTTTAAGCAATTAACTTTTGCTTTCTTCTCATAACACCACCATTGCCCTGTACAAAATAAGGTAACCTGAATAAAGAAGTACAGGTGTTTTGCAGGAGGTGAGGAAGGGGACCAACTACATTTGGAAGAGATGCCCAGATGCTGCATTTACATGATCTATTAATATATTTTCAGTTTTGCAATAGAGCAGCTGAGAGCTAAGTGACTTCATTACAGGCCAACATTATGAGTAACTGGAATAGTGACCCAGTCTCCTGTCACCCTTCTGGTGCCTTATGGGGTGTTCTGCACAAAACACTTATCTTACAAATCACCTGTTCTTATTTATCATGATGCACAAAGACTTCAATTTTTATTGCAATTTGGGAGCAATGCTGAATGTTTTAGATTCAAAAACAAACCACATGGTTGGGTCTAGTTTCTTATAATTACAGCTTCTTTGTCTTTTATAACATTAACTAAACTGGGATTTTTGGGATAGTAATGGGGTGCAAATCATACTCCCCACAGAGAGACTCTCTGGTGGTTTTCTAACCATGAATTGTTTGAGAGCCACAGAAAGAAGTGGGGAAAATCTTAAGGCAGGCAAATACATTTAAGTTCTGTATCTCAGTTGGCTCCACCCTTTGCTCACAAGCTATAAAGATTTCAAGGACGACAATGAGAAGTAGCAGTTCAGGACAGCACTAAGACTACTGCTTGCTGATACCAGTTTTCAACAGGCTTTCAATCCATGGAGAAATGTAAATGGGCTAACAAAGAATAAATCTAGAACCAGTTCATCATCTGGTGTAAATCAGAGTATTCCTACTGAAGTAGAGTACATACATGGCTTATGCCCTGCAAAATATCTGAAGTGGAAACACAGCTTCAAACAAGGAGCTACAAGCCCTGAGATAGTGATCATTTGCTGAAGAGATTTACAGCAGGAAAAGACATTCTGTTTTAATCTACTACAAAGATCCAGTTAAGTCATTTTTCAGTGACAATTCAGCTTGATAATTATCGTGTTGTGCTTTGCACATGCCTACATGAAAAATAAAATAAAAGCTAATTTTAGAATCCTCAATCAAGCCCACCGTTAGTCCTAAATCTTGATGAGCAGCTCCAGTTATTATCTTCTATTTTTAAAATATTTTGATTGATTTTCCTATTCTAAAGAACTAAACTGTAAATCATTTCTGCTGGTTTCAAAGCTTTTTCTTTTAATCAGTATGAAAAAAATGAGCTCTGACACAAAGACAGAGCGAAAAAAAATCACCGAGTAAAACCAAGTTCTCCCTGTTACTGGAATTTTTTTGTGTGGAGAAAGCACTCCCCGTTGTCAAATTGCTCAATATGAATCTTTTTCTGAAATAATGCTACTTCCCCACTGTTGTTCATTCATATTCTTTTCGGCTATCACATCTGTCACAGTAATAGCTAACAGCCTCGGTCAACAAGGCATACAGAGCAGGTCCTAAAGCATATTTATACATGCATGAGGCCTCTTGTGGCCAACGAACGGGCATAAGCCTGTGAACCACAGAACAGTCCCCCGTGGTACCAAGCATCCTGGCAGAATTGGTCTTGTCCACTGCAGTAGTTACGTGACTGCTGTACACTACTGAGAATACACACAGTGAACACTGACCCCACTCACAGGCAAGAAAAACACAGCAGGGAATGTTTTTCTGCTCATTATTGAAGTCCATGTTTGGTATTACAGCTCCCCTGTGAAAACCACGTAGTGAAGAGGGTGTTCAGGGTCTTAGAGACCTTGGCCATGGGCATGGTGGGAGATACACACATGTCCCCGGTACAAAACGGGTTGGTGCTCCCCAGCTGGGCAAGCAGAGAGACGCTCACCTCAACCTGCTGTGGTCTCTCCTCACCCCACCCATTTTGAAGGGACAACAAGGGTGGAAGGAAGACAAGCACCTCTAGGAAGGAGCTCAGGGGCAGAAGCTGCATGGGAGCTCGTGAGTCCCAACAGGAGTGGTGCTGAGAATATTCCTCTTTCAGTATCAGTGGCATTTCCCTGCAGGCCAGCTCAAGTGGCTGATTTTTTTGGATGCCATTAGCAGCTGTTTAACCCTTCCTACGCTTTGCACAGGCCGCACAGGTGGCTGTCTGCCAGGAGGAGACTGTTCACTTCAGCTGGAGTCTCTGTCATCATTCACTAGCACAGCTCCTGACCCCTGCTATTTTGTTATTCTGGCCAATATAATAAAAAGTTCCTTGTAAAAGAAAGGTAAAGATTACTGAGTCAGGCCATCCTTAATGCTAATGTCTTCATGGAGAGTTATGGAAGCTTCGCCTGTCACCCTGCAATCACACACTTACTGGAAGGATGAAGAAGGCTTCAGCCTCTTGGTCCCTCCACTGTAGTACACACTGTCGCAGTACAGTGCAATGCTTCCAGTGATAGGGACCAGAGGAAAAAATACGTAAATCACTAAGCACTGGGCTTTCCCCTGTCCCAGGGGGACATGCACCCATCTGCCGTGGCAGGGGCAGTGCCCTAACCACACACCTGACTCTGTTGCCCTCCCACGTTTCCCATGGCATGGGGCTTCTGTGGCCATAGGATGATAGATGTGGGCTCTGTATTTTATAGGAAGTCCTAAAGGCACAGAAAGGGTTAGACCTTTCTTCATTTTTAGCTGTCTATCATCATTAGAAAGCCTAAGTGTCGCTAGAGTATTTGGGGCAGGGGGGAAGGAATCACAAAAAAACCCACAAAAACCAAAAAGCTGAACCACTGAAGCCAGTTTTCATGTCATCTTGAGATTTTCACTTGGGCTATTTCAATTTGTAAACCTCCAATTTTTAAAAAAGTAACAGTAACTCCACATCCCCTTTTCACTATGTCAGCTGAATGCCTGACAGATGTTAAACGTTATTTGCTTTTTGGCTTTCTACTTCACCTAGTTTATCCCAACCTATGAAACCTCAAGGACATAAAGCATTATAAAAATAAACAGCACCACTAGCAAAACTGTCATTCTCAAGAAGAACATTTGCCTCATTAAACTGCAGAATTTCCAAAACCAATGAAATGCATTTTTACAAAGAGCAGGAACTTCTCTGTTAATGAAAAGGGATGTGGAGAACCTTCTCTCCTCGATCATTAATGCCAGTCAATCTGCCAAGGATTTACATCAGAGACAATGAGGAAAGACACAACCTCTTCTCAGGAAAATCTGATCAGTGCAAGAACACAGTTCTGGGATGCTCACACCTCCTGCAGCAGATCAGCTTATGCACTGTGGGAATTTCAAACTGTGACCAGCATGGTCACAGCAAGGGTGACAGACTTTTGCAGGACTGATCACAGGATTAGAGGTACATTAAAGTTTCCATATTTTGGACCATTACTTGCTCTTGGTCTCAGCAAACGGGGGTACAGGAGTAATGTGAACAAGGCAGCTAGACAAAACCAGTAGGAGAAAAAAAGGTAGACTTGCCTTCTTTGGTTAAACTGTACAGCTGGGAACTGATAATGAAGTCCTTAAGATGAAAGAGCAGCTGGATCTGATTCTGGAACAATCCTTCTACCCAGCAGCACACCATCACCTTGCCTTCATGTAGGAGGCACACCAAAAAAACCCATACAGATCTTGGGATGAAATGCAAGGGGGGAGAGCTGGCTGGCTTACATCAACGGATGGAGAGCCATCTGAATGAACAGCTTCTTTTCCTTGGAGTTCTGTGTGGCTTCACAATCTGTTAGTGCACCTGCATGTGCCAAAATGCTCTGTTAATGTTACTCCAAACAGGATACACGTTGCCTGAAATATTAAGCCTCATGCAAGATCACAGTCTTACGTGCTTATCCTAGAGCCAGAGAGGAAGACAACAATGCTCTTCAGGCGGCAGCATCCAAAATGAAGTTGTTGGGCTCACTGTGACAAATAAATAAACATGCCTATCGAGGATTGGCTCCTGCCATTAAAATTGCAGGCATGTTCTGGGTTCATCCTTAACTGCTTGCTGCTTCCTGATGATTCCTTGTGCGAGACAAGCTCCAATCTGTGTTGCAGCATGAATCATAATTCATTGTGCAGTTTACCCTCTGAGGCTTGTTTTTCTTAATTCCACACATCCTTGCTTCTACCCTCTTCTAGTGGTTTAAGGGCTTTTCATTCTTTAGGGTTAAAAATGAATGTTTGGATTCCCAAACTCATTGAAGACATTATTACTACAACAGTAAGAAATGAAATATAGGTTATTTTACCTATTCAGAGATTTAAATTCATTCTGCTTCCTTCATAAGATTAGCTGATCAAAGGGCCAAGCATCAGTCATTGAAAAAAACCTTAATTTGCGATAATGTGAAAAATGTAATGAGCTGTAGAAGCTGTGTCTTGAAGTTCCCTGGGAACAGGAACATATGGCATTTTGTCCCTCTCAAAATGCTGAATACTGATGTCTACCCAAAGCAGGCTAAGGAACCATGTATTTTTCTCCACATACAACAGATCACCTTCTCAGTCCTTCTGTAATCAGAAAGTGACTTGAGAAACCACCGTCAATTAGCAGTTATATCCGAGAGTGTCAGACCCTCGACCTGAGGCAGCAAATAACATAAAGACACCTTTGTGTCAAGATTCCCTCATGATAACACAAGGACAGCCTGCATGTATTTTATCCTTCTCTTGAGGAGTAGGGCACCAGCCCCGGCCGAAGTTGCTGATGTTCCTACGTGTCGTAGACTCACTAAAGATTAGGTTTTAGCTCCTATTGCCTACACAATCTGCTCCTGTCCCTGCTGGCTCTGTTTCCACCTCCTTTCTCACTCTAACTGCAACCTCTTGCACTCTGACACCACGGACTCAGCTTCTCACCTACTGCTGTTTTTTCCCACTCCCTTTTCTAGAAACTAGGAGGGTGATGTTGAACTATGCTGCCCTTCAGCTCTGAAGCGAGAATTACCCCATTTAGTGGCTTATAATGACTCTTTGACTTTCTTTGGGACTGGTAGTCTGACTCCCATGTGAATTTTCACTTGTTATCTTCTGCATCTTTCCTGTCCCCTCAATGTGCTGTGTGGCAAACCTGGAAGAGGTACTTCTACCTGTGGGCAATCATGTAGATTTCTGGGCAAGACTGAGGACACCACAAGTCTATGAAAAGCCATGAGCTAAATGCTGAGCGCCTGCGTTTTTCAGAACGTGTAGACTTTCCCTCTTGGTTCTTCACCGTCCCCCCATTTTGCCACATCCTGAGGCAGAGAATTCCCTCTAATTCAAAGGTACCCATGTGACGCTTATGTGGCTGCCCTGTCTTTCCCCTTACTCAGTGACAGTGATGCAGCCTATGGTCACCTCGCTTCCTTTACACAGCAACGTCTCCCTGCTGACTTGTACAAAGAGAAGTGCATATTCCTGCAGCTCTGGGCCACCGAAGCCACCACAGAGGTGCAGAGGGGATGGCTGCAAGCCCACTGAGCCAAGCAGCCATTTCCCACTGCCACTACCACACGTGCTGCTCCTCCAGTCACAGAGGATTGAAAAGAGGACAACAGCCCCAACTCTTCCTTAGCCCTCCTGTCTGCGAGATACAATTGGTTTCAGGTTGAGAAGGCCCTTCAAGGTTTGGGACAGGTTATCCCAGGGCAATTGATGGGTTTGCGAGAGACAATTCTAGTACCATTCAAGTGGGGTAAAAATGCAGAGAAAAAATAGCAAGGAAAAGAAAACCGCCTCACACTGGACCTCCAAGCTGTGCACCCATGACTGTAATTAAAAGCAGCAGCTGACTCCTTCTCCCCACTCATCTTCTAACAGCATCTCTCATCAAAACCACACGCAGCCCTGCACTCAGACCAGGGCTTGCAGCCCAGATGGCTGCTTTGCTCCAAGCTTCAGGTAAGTTCCAAACCCATATTTGACTTAGCCCTGTAGATTTACATTGAACAACTCCGAAGAGGAACATCGTTAATGGGGAAAAAAGAAATACAGTCAAAAAAACCAACTGAGAGTGCAAATGAGAACAAGCACAAAACATGAGGAGGAGAGGTAGACTAGGACAGGAAGAAATGGATAGGAAGGAGGTAACAGCCAATATGCCTGAACAGAGTACCAACAGGCATAGGAGGGATGGCATCTGCTAACTGGGTAAAAGCAGCACTTCCAGTTCCCATAAGTGGAAGGGTGTAGCTGGAATTCACGTGCAGGTGGTTGAGGAGCTCACCTGCACAAATTTCTTTCTTCCTCTGCAGCTCTGTTCCAATTTTCAAGTGAGTGCAGGGCTCTTTGTTACCTGCACATTGGTAATATCACCACATATCCTTCCTTGCCCAATGTCTGCTTAGTCTCACCACCTCTAGGCCACAATCTATCAACTTGATGCAGGGTCAGGTCTTACAGCTCTCTGCAACTGATGAGCCCCATTTAGCTGCATAAATTGAGCTCAGGATTTGGCCTGTGCATGTGTACATGTTCCAGCAAACCAATTCCCTGTTCTAGTCTGAGGATTAGAGTTCACGTGGTCGGCATCTGGGACTACATGGAGCAGAAAGAAAACCATCACCAGTTGCAAGAAATAGTGAGAAAAAGGGCTAAACCATGATCAAGGGTCTGAAAGAAGGGCAGAATATGCCTGCTAGTAGAAGAATAGTTACAGAAGACATTAGGCTCCTGCTCTGACCATTTTACATTTTGCATAGTTGGTGAAAATCCTGCCTTTCAAGGGACAATACATTTTTACCTGAGTATCCTCAAGTTTGGCCTTTATTGTACACTGATCTGTAGTGTATGTGACAAGAGTTCCTATCTATGGCAATAAACCCTAAAATTTATTATGAAGTATTATAGTGAAGTGAATAGAAGGGAGGTAATAAATGTGATATACCTATGGGGAGTAAAAGCAGAAACGAGGAAAAGCAATGGAAGGGAAAACATAGTTCCAAAGACTTCAGTTTTGAAGGCTTCCTTGCTCCGTCTCTGCCTCCGAGATGCTGGGATTTGTTTGGATACTCCTCCGTGTTGTGCCAAGCTCAGCTAAAGTAGATCCCATGCGTTTCTGTCCATACGTTACTCCTGATCCCTAGACAGTTTTTCAGCAAGCCACACAGTTCACTAACAAACTTGATACTGCCAGGGCATTTGCAAACCTATCCACAGCTGTATAACAAATAGCTATTCTGCTTCCAGAAAGGCCAAACAAGCCTGTGATTGCAATTGTTATGCAATTACTGTGATTGCAGCTTTGCTGGACACTTTGCTGAAATGTCTCGGATAATCAGTGAGGAACAGAACTGACTTTTCACAAGTGCCAATAACGTCCATTTAGGACTTACAGTCTGTCTTCATCAACAAGGCAGGTAACGTTCTGTGCTCATATTCTGCCACCTGTGGTATTTATTAATTCCCAGTCTGAACCAGAAAGACAAATCTGTTCCAGCAGTGCTGTAGAGCAACCAAATCTTTAAGGAAGAAATAGCCTGGCTGTAGGCCAGACACTTCTAATTAGCCTATACAGAGCACACACTAAAAAACTCACCTAATTAGACAAATGGCCAAACTAAAGCTCACACTGATCAACACCACACAAGAACACCATCTTTCTCTGCTTACACTCAGCACATTCACATAAGATGCAAAACACATTCAATTTCAAAATACAAGTGGAAAATCTCTGTGAAGGAGAGTAGATATTTGAAAGATGTGTGTAAAACAAGAGGGATGGGTTTGTCACACCCTTGGGAGGCTCTCTTTAGCAAGCATTTTGCAAAACGTTTCTGCAATGTTTGGCTGCTATTGTACTGGGGCGGGGGGGGGGGGGGGACGACGGACATAGAGGCTTCCCTGGTGGTCCATCTACTTCTTTTTAGGTACTGCTGCTTAGGGCTCTGGGTTAGCCAATTACTTCATATAGTCAGAGCCAGTTGTTGACTGTTTCATGGTTTTCTCCTTGATGACTGGTGATTTGTACCTGTCAACAAAATGGCATCAGCAGGTGCAGCTACGTTGGGTGCCAAACTGGACCTGGAACTGTGACAATGATTCCAGCAGCTCATTTCAGGGACTCTATGGTCTTGTTTTTTCTCAATGCTCTGAAAATGTGCCCTGTTCCCAGCCTGAACAAATCTCTGCTGTTGTGAAAGTTCTTATGCACTGAGTTTGAGAAATACATTTCTTCCTTAACCATCAATAACCTTGCTATTTTGGTTCTATGGTCCTCAACTGAGGAAGAACTACACAATTATGTCAACTGTTGTGATGGATACCTCCATCATGGGCATCAGTGAAAACTTTAGGATTAAAGATGAAGTATTTACTTATTTTCATTTGAAATTCAAGCCAAGATTGGCATCGAGGTTTCAAATGCTTAAAGGATAGTGGTAAAATGCACCACTCTCTAGTGCTTCTTACCATCACAATACACAGTGCAATTCTTACACAACTGAAAAGTTTCACTGCACTGCAGATGTCCATCTGGTCTTAAAGACATGATGTAGGAAAGGAGAAATATAGTAGCATTCATTTATAGTTCTCAAATATCTATTGAAATATCTATTATGAAAAGTCCACAAAAGTCATGTAATGAGTTTTCTCATTTTCACAAAAGCTCATGAT
This sequence comes from Haliaeetus albicilla, assembly GCF_947461875.1. Classification (NCBI taxonomy): domain Eukaryota; kingdom Metazoa; phylum Chordata; class Aves; order Accipitriformes; family Accipitridae; genus Haliaeetus; species Haliaeetus albicilla. The sequence continues at coordinate 11,290,402 of NC_091493.1, forward strand.
CTGGATATTTGACTCTTTTTCTTCTTCTATTTTATTCTTGTTTGAGCCTTTGTAAATAATTTTTTAAACAGTTTCACTGCCATCCTGTCATTAGAACCTTGAAAAAACACCAGAACAAAGCAAGCTGAAATTCCGGACTACTAACTTGACTGCAAGAGATACATCTTTCAGTGAACATGAATTATTTTGCAACTTGCAACAAAATTTATGAAGAATGTGAAAACACCATGCTAGACAGTATAATTGCTCAAGGTTTTATGGTTACATACTGCAGAGAATCCCTATGAAAGACTGAAATTGTCCTAAATCTTGCAACCATTTATCAGCTTCATTCAGTCAGTCCCCTAACTGTCCTTTCTCTTCCACATGTCACCATGAAATGAGGGCAGAGTCATCCTCTCTGTTGCACTTCTAATGTTCTGGTTTTTGTAACAGTTAGGAGGAGAAAGGAGTTCTGACTGGCCCTGCCTTATCAGTAGGGACATTAGACCGACAAAGAACTCCCTGAGTTAGGAAGTCCAAGACCTACAGCCAGTCTTAAGTGCTCTGAAGGAAACTAGTGATGGTTAACACCAGTAGCACTCTCTCCCCTACTTGTCAGCTTCCCCTCTTTTGATACTTTGACACCTCTCAAGCCCAGCTTGCTAGTTTGCAAGAGCTGTTCCTTTTCACAAAATCCACCCCTTCACAGACCAGGTAACTGCCACTACACAAAACCCATTATGTCTCAGGCAGAATATTCTGCCACCTCTTTCTAGTCTATTTCTTAGTGCCATTGCTCCCTATAGCACTGAAAATCTGGCATCCATGAGAAGTGATGCAAATGCCTCTTGCACAGGGATGAATTTCACTCAAGCTAAGTGTCGTGGTTTAACCCCAGCCAGCAACTAAGCACCACGCAGCCGCTCACTCACTCCCCCCCCATCCAGAAAATCAGGAAAAGAAGTAAAACTCCTGGGTTGAGATAAGAACGGTTTAATAGAACAGAAAAGAAGAAACTAATAATGATAATGATAACACTAATAAAATGACAACAGTAGTAATAAAAGGATTGAAATGTACAAATGATGCGCAGGGCAATTGCTCACCACCCGCCGACCGACACCCAGCCAGTCCCCGAGCGGCAATCCCCCCCCCCCCACTTCCCAGTTCCTAAACTAGATGGGACGTCCCATGGTATGGAATACACTGTTGGCCAGTTTGGGTCAGGTGCCCTGGCTGGGCATGAGAAGCTGAAAAATCCTTGACTATAGTCTAAACACTACTGAGCAACAACTGAAAACATCAGTGTTATCAACATTCTTCACATACTGAACTCAAAACATAGCACTGGACCAGCTACTAGGAAGACAGTTAACTCTATCCCAGCTGAAACCAGGACACTAAGGAAAATCTGTATGCAGTAACTACTTGAATTATTACTTTCAGAAGCTTTGAGAGATCAGAAGAGGCATTGAGAGCAATGCGAACCAAGAGCCTTGAGGTTTCTTACTTCTCTAGCATCAGCAGCATGCCACAATGATACAACGAAGTTCACAATGCTAAAGAAAATGCCAACTACAAAGAAGCCTCTGCCTTTATTAAGCTCTTAAGCACCCCGACTTTGTCTACTCCTACTCCTTTATTATTGCACTTTAATATTTGCCTCTGCTCATACTCTAAAGCCTCTTGGAAACATGGACTCTATTTATTTACTTATTTTAACACATTGTCAAGCTCCAAGGTAGCTGTGAAGAAGTAAATTTGGCTACTGCCAAATACAGATGGAATTGTTTCAAAATCTGAAGGTTGTGGTTTTTTTCCCTTGAAAGACTTAATAATATAGCTAGTAGTGACATCCAGGATGACAAGCTAAAAAATATAACAGCAGCAACCTCATTTTGTAGGTTAGAGGATTTGAGACAAGCATTTCAGAGCATTAAGAGATTACTGCTCACAGAAAGGGAGACCTGTCCTGCACTCTGCTCTGTTTTAACTGATTCCTTCTCACTTGAAGTGTTCCAAGATGGGGGATCTGATAAGGCACTAGCTCTTTGACTCCAGAAATTACTACTGAAAATCTCTACAGCAATAGATGATGTGCTTGGACCACATTGAATCGTGACCATAAACTTAAAATTATTTGTTTGCAAGTTTAAACAGCTGGATAGTTTATTTTCTAACCCTTTCTGCAATTTTATGTGTAGGCTTCCAGTTTGGCAGTTCTAGCTCTAGTAACATCACTGGATCTACTTCAACTCATACCATGAGAAAAACTGTTGCAGAGATACCAGCCTGCACCCTCTGTAAGTCTGCAACTGGCTTCACTTAAATGACTCATAAACACAGTGACTATTTTTCAAGCACCACCAACTGGAATCTCATGAAACCCTCGCCCTTTATTCTCAGGGTGTTTCTGAAGCACAGTGCTACAAGAAAATTCCACTGTCTCACAGACTTGCTGCTCAACAAATTATTTACCTATTGGCAGGCTTGGGAGGGCAGCTATTTTCTTAGATAGGACATAGACATATGGTACCCTTTTGGAAGAAGATACCATCAGAGTACAATCATGATTACTTTCCTTGTAATAGCGTGTCTTTTTAGCTGGTGTAAAGCAACAGGGTAGCTTCAGGATTCATCACAGGCTTTTTTAGAATGCATTTTCACTGAACTCTGATTCTTTTTCAAGAGGCTCCCCTATGAATGCTGCATGAAACCTAAAAGAGAAAGACAAGGCTGATAGAGCTCCTTTTTCTCTGCATAGCACAGAATCTCTAATCACATTTTTTAAACATCTGTGGGTGAGTTTAGTGTAACTAAAAAAGCAACGGTAATGAAAACAGCCATAGCCAAAAGTGTGTGGGATATGTCTGTGTAAGGTTCTGTTGCACTCAGCCTTATCCAATGTACTCATTGCAATTCTTGATTTCTGCTACCTACTCAGATTCAATGGCTTGTGTTTCCAGAGTTCTCAAGACAATACTACTGAAGGATATTGTCCTACTGTTGATTATCCTTTGGCTGCTGGTATACAACTGCTCTATGTGAACTTTAAGAATTTGCTGTTTGAAGTCAGATCAGGGGTATTTATTTTGGGCTTTGAGTTTGTTGGTTTTGCTTTCTGCATTTGCTCATCTTCTATCACAGGTGCGTTCTAGTCCCTGACTTACACTCTACGGTAGAATCACTGTAATCAGTAGATACAAACAACTTCTCATGTCCTTAAGCCACTGCCTAAAGACAAAGACAGGAGTAGAGAAATTCAAGGGTCTTGCCCCATGTCCTACTTATTGTCATTAAAATGCAAATGTTTCTGTCTCCTGTAGTTCAGCATTCCAACCTCTGCTCAAATGAGACATGTTGATTAGATCTATTTGTATAAGAGCTTCTTAATTTCAAATGATCTTAATTCAGACACACTCTCAATCTCCTTCTGTGTTTCATTTAGATACCCTCCGAGTGAACTGTTTCTTTACATGGCACTCTGAGGGCTGGGACGCAAACAGACAGCCCTAGAAGAATATCAGTATGTGACAGAAAGGATACAACTAGCAGTGGTGAAATAAAAAGGGAAAAGAAATACTCAACATTCAACCTCAGAATGCATTACAACCTACATTCCTGTCATTGCCTTGACCCATTTGCTTATACATTTGTACCTTCTCATGCATTGCTCTCTTGCAGTTGAGGACGATAAACTTTTAGAAGAATAGGTCTTTTAGAATAGGTCACTTCCATATGCTTGGAAGACCATAAGCCCATGATGGTTGCTATGGCATTTTAAAATTAATAAAACTAAATATATTTGGCTGAGTTAAGGCAGCTATGCAATTTTGTATACAAATTTATTTTTTTAAAAACTTTCTTTGTGTGATGGATCTGCAAATATCGTAGCTGTAGACCTCAAAGCTGAAAATTCAATAAAGGGCTGATGGGGTGTCAATTGTTGCACTCTTTTCCAAGCTAGAACATTAAGCTGTCAACAGAAAGGGTGATCTGAGGTTTAGAAAAGATCCTCAGTGGCACGGCTTTCTCTTCAAATGAGTTCTCTCAAGGACAACATAAGAACCAGCCTGGCTTGTGAGGTTTTCTCTACATTACATTTTGAGTAGTTGTAAATCATTAACTGCCCCTGAAATGTTGCTACAGTTGCTAGGCAGAGGCAGTTAATTTATAAAATGTCCATGCTGCCAGGAAATCTAAATTTAGGTGTTTAAAAGAAAACCATTTAGAGCAAAGAGGGTGGGATGCAAACAGAAAGGAGAAAATCTAAAATATACTTGACACTATATCTTTCTCCCCCAAAATAGTTATGCCTAGTGAATTTTTGAGGATCTTCATAATATCACATATGGTACGTACTTAATTGGAGGCAGCTGAACTGACAAGAAGAATAATATTCCAAAGTTGCTGGGTATTCTAATGTGAAATTGTTACCGAAATCCGGAATAAAACTCCTTAACACCAATGTGAAGTTAAGAAGCAGGCACTTCGTTTATTACAGTGCTGGGGACGCGGGGGATCACTCATTCAAAGGCATGTCCAACTTAGTATCAAAATCCATAAGTTTTTATAGACTTTTTCTGTCAGGTCATTGTTACATAAGTTCTTTACATAAAAATGCATACTGTGCTCGCTTTTAAATTTAACCTTTACAATGATTGGTCCTTTGATTATATAACCTTATCAATATTCTTACTTAAAAACAATCTTTGGTCAATTTCACTTAGCTCTACTGGTTGGAATCTTCGATACTCAAATCGAGATGGGAAGGGTAAGGGGTTTGCAAGCAGCATAACTGGTGTCCATGACGGTTTCCTTAGTTTCTTAAAACAAAACACAGAAAAAACAGTAACTTTCTGGTGAGGTTTCGATGGTTAGCTATTTCAAACTTCAACAATATTAAGGTTCCTATAGTCACACATAACACAGTTCCTAAAGTTTCTATGGCTGCATTTCAGACTTAACAATCCTATACACTATGCTTCACAATTCTACTTCTTAATCAAACCTAACTCTTCTATGTGATTAATTTTTTATTTCTTTATCAGAATATTTGCAACAAAAGCAGTAGATGATTCTTTTTCTCATTTAATAGATAATTCTTATTTCTTACCTTGTTATATTTTTTGCATCCAATTTATTCTACTTCTTATTTTTCTATCTAGCAATGGTCCTGCCATCTTTTTTAAGCAGCAGGCCAGCTGATTTCTTTTGCAATGTGCCATGTTCTACAGTATGCCCAGCAGCTAATGCTGTACAGCATTCACTTACCTGCACCTTGAAAAATGACAACAGTTCTGAAAAATTGTAGCCTCCTTTTACTAGGCTGCTGGATTACAGGTGTTATCACTCTTCATACGCCACTGAGATATCGAAAGCAGAGAATTAGACCAGGAATTTGAGTGAGAAGCTGCCCTACCTCTAGAATAAAAAAGCCTGTTTCTCTGGCTGTATGCTGCTAAGTCTTTGCTTCTCATTTCTGAGATGCACAAACTTTTGTTTGACAAATTCTATCTGATTTATTTTCCTCCCCCCTTTCTTCTATTATTGTTAAGAGTGCAATGTGCAGCCAAAATTAAACTTCAGGACTCAGAAATTAGATGTCTCTCTCAATATGCCATCTTTTTCACTTCCCAGCTTTTCACACTGCACCATTACAATTGCATGCTTGACAGCTTTTTCATTTTCATTTCATTTTACTGGATGCGTTCTTAAAAGAAAAATAATTATGTCAAATATAATTGGAAGGGGGAAGGTCTCCAACAATACCCTCCACCCCCCTAAGTATGGAAATAAGTTATTTATAAAGATGCCTTTAACTACCTTTCCCAGAGAAAATATTATCCTTTAATTCTCCAGTGAGTGATGACAAAGTACTCCGTGAGTCCTTTCCCTGTGACTTTTATCAGACTACATAGTCAGATGGCTAATTCTTTACTGCACTTCAATGGGGGTAGATGCAAGTCTTTGCAAATAGTACCAGCCAGCATTATTTTAACCTCATGATTTAGAAATGGCCTCTCAGTTCCCTGAGGTGAGACAATTTTGAGGCATTAACATTCTGAAGGACGACTTATGCTTCCTATGGTGGCAGCGGTAACTGGGAAATAGAAGTTGCTTAAAATAGTTTAAAAATAATTAAAGGATTGTTTAACTTATATTAAGGTCAATTCCAATTCACTCACTGCAGATTTTACATGCCAACACCTCTCCTCCCGTATGAGCTGACAAACAGATGAACATAACTGGAATAGAAATACAGGAAGACTTCAGACGTGTTGATCTGTTGATCCAATATGTTACATTCTCTCTGCATCACCAGTCTGATATACAACAACTCTGCTCTGTTTCATACTTGCTTTATACTTTTTACTTGTAGCCCTAAACCCAGTCTATTGAAAAACTCATTTTTCTGGACAAACTTACAGATATAAAAAAAATTAGGTTGAAATCTGAAACATTTTGGTCCAGAATCAAAATTTTTTGGTTTGAAAAAGTTGCATCTGAGACACTGCACACCTCCCAGAGACATTCTGTCCACCAGGATGGCTGATCTCCCTATTCGCATCACACACTTGCCATACACAGGAGCCATCTTTTCTCACGGGATTAAGTGATGTACTGTGACAACTCCTACCCATGGGACATAACGAAAGCTAGATTTAGGTTGAAGGAAAACATTTCTTGAAGCAGAGAGCTGGTGTTTTTTTTCCCTGCTATTGTTTCTCCTTTAAAAAATATTTATAAAATTTATAAATTTATAAAAAAGTTAAGAGGTTTTTTTCCTGTGGGAGGCAAGAAAATACATTGTGAAAAAATGTTTCATTGGAAGACTTTCCCCATTGCCCTGCCTCCCCCCCAGTCGTGATTAAATTGGCACGTTCAAAGTAGCACTCTTCATATTATCAGGTGTTTTCTATGAGCCATTTTTATTCCTTTCATCTTCTTCCTACTTTTCCTCAGGAGCAGAGACTGTTGAACTGTTATTAAACATTATTTCTGGCTGGAAAATAGGAAGAAAGGTTGATTTTCATTCTAGCTGGGCAAAATCTTCTAATTTGCAGAACCTCCCAAGCCACTCTAATCAATTAGAGAATACATTTATATTTTGTTTTGATCATCAACCAGTTTTGATTCTTCCAGTTTGTTGATTAAGCTCTGATTAAGTATTTGCCTGTGACAACATCCAGCCTTTAAGTGGTGTCATATTGTGAAGAATCCATTCAAAATACTTATATTTCTAACTTTACATGACACTGATTTTGAAAACAATAGCATAAAGAACAGTAAAGGACAAGAGTGTCCAACAGCTAGCAAAAAAATCCTATTCATAACCAAAAGCTTATTTACATGTAATGTGAATATTTCTATAAAGAATAAACTCAAAGCTACAAGTATTTCTCTATGGTAAATCTGGGGGTCCAGCTGAGGGATTAGCAAATGGAGAACTAGGCAACTGCCTAGCATACCAACGGGTAAAAGCTCCACAGAAAAATCTTCACAGGGCACCGTACATTTTCTGTACTACAGACCAAAACAGATTTCTTCAAACAATGGCACTGTTAAGAAAATGCTCGCTGAACTAGCCCTTTAGTTAGCTTTATTTTCATCAAAGAACATTCTGATTAAGCAAGCTTATATCTTTAAAAGGGCAGTATTTTAAAGCAAGACAAATTAGTTTGGATAACACGAGGACTGATCCATGCCTTGCCCTATAGCAGGCATGAAACATTAAGTGCTCTAGTTTCTTAATTTTTTTTCCTCTACCTTAATCCCATCTTCTTTTAATTGCACCCCTGCTTTATGACCTCCTTTTTGCCTTCATTCTCTGCATTTCTCTTTTCTCACCAGAAAAGGAATAGGAAGGATGGGAACATGAGAGATGTCTGATGGATAGATGCAGAAGAACTGACACGGAAGCTCTGGACTCAGCAGGGACCCAGCTGGCACCCTGCTGCCCATGATACGTAGAAGACCAGCAGGACCAGACCCAGGGATCCCACAGCAAGTGTTCCCTTTTCTTCACTCCTGAGCTGGAAGTGAATGCTCAGATTCTGCAAGAAGGTGAAGGCAAGAAATGTGACACCACAGTGCAGAACTGGGGTGAACGGATCTGGTCTTTTAGCAAAGTGGAATAGATACTGGAGGGCAGTGGGGGCAGGGGATTAGGTCCTAGTTTGGAATATGGTCACACACATAAATACGGGTCTGAGCTCTTGAAAGGATTTCTTGATAAGTGTCAAAAGGACTGGGCAGACACACAGTCGTTATACAGGACAGTAATGTGCTGCTGCCAGGCTGTTAAGTCACAGCTGTACTGAATTTCTAGATGAGGAGGAAAAAACGGTAGGGGAGGGGTATCTTGGAAAATGCAAATGTACCATAGATTTAGAGGAATGCTGCTCCCAAATAGCAGGGACACCCTAGCAAGGAAATCTGGAAATGCCTCAGGAAAAAGAGTTGAGGACTGTCAAAATCATCAGACTCCAATGAGTTCTTGGTACACTCTTTGATCACAGGGATATATATATGTGTATCACTCCGTCACCAGCACATGCCAATAGACTTCCCTTTCCTGCCTCTTCTCCAGTTTTCAGTTTTTCTATTTCTTCTTTAACTATAGCTGTCAATTGATTCACATTCAAAGACAGGTCATACCTACAGCTACATGGAACATCATCATGCTGCTGGCTGGAAGCAGTTTTGCCTTTTTGTCTTTCCTTAACACTTTCCAGCAAGTAAGAAATATAACTTTCTAACAACTAAAAAACCCAACAGTCTTCACGTAACAATCATGATGACAAGAAAATGTTCTAGACCTTATTTAACTAATGGGCATTGTCCTTATTTCTTTAAATGACAAATAAAGCTCTACTTAAAAATAGTTATTGGGTGGATGACATATCATGCTGTGAATCTTTCTGTTGAAACCATTCATCAGAATAAATATAACTCATGGAGGAAAAAGTGACAGTATTCTATAGACATGTAAACAAAATTAAGTGAGGTAACTTAAGAGCAGTCATAACCAAGACAGATTATTTCTACTACAGATATAAATCTCAACAATACCTTCCCTAGGGATTGTTGCTCCCTAAGCTTTCATAATAATGTGATTCTATTTTGTTTAAGCAAACCATCATTTCCCATGATACTCATGCTAACCAAGTTGATGGGACAAACTGTTGGTGCCAATGGGCAATGCTGCTGGAACTACAATGGAAACTGTAAATCATATGAAGAAATAATTTTTACCAAGAATAGTGCTGAGCACTCTAGGATCCATGGTTTAAGTCACAATGTGCAAATTAGGTGCAGACATGACCGAACTTTCAACTTTAGCAGATCACCAGAGCTTCCTCAATGCCAGAACAGAGCTGGATCCCCAGAGTTAACAGAGGGCAGAGTTTTTATTTTATGCAACACAGGTCAGAATGAATCACATAACTGGAACAAGCAATGGGTTCCACACAGTCATCCCTCTATTTGCTAGAATTGAAAGAAATTTTACCTCTTACTAGAGGAAAAAAGATCATACAATAAATTATTTCGCAATTTACAGGGCAACAGTGTCTTAGAGCCACGCCTTTCTCTGAAACTACACAACACACCCAACTTAGATCAGGAAACTTTCACTCATTTCCATTCTTCCATGCTTGAAGGTAACACCCCACGCTCCAATTCTGGCTTACTGCTCATTCATTAGTCCCTGATCATTATGGCAAATTGAATCACTGACCAAAAGGGTTGTCCGCTAAAGGAACCACAGGACTTCTTTTACCAGAGAAAGCTACAGAACAGCTGATGTTAAGGGAAGACAGGTATTTTTGTGTAGGGTACAGGATAAAAAACTTATTCTTTGTTGAGGTGAAATAGGCCTTTGAACACTTCTGATTAGCTGCACCTTCCTATTGTACAATAGTAATATTAAAAAACAGCAATGCAAGCCAAAGTCACCTGAGGTCATAGGAGTAGTCTGACACACCTGACGTATGCATATCTCCTCCACAGCATAGCAAATTCTTAAGGACCATCACTTTGGTCTCTTATTTTCCTCATAATCCATGATTTGTGAAGAAATTTAAGCCCAACACATATTTAAAGCATCCACTGTTTTGAGCTGGCAACACGACCCCTGAGTTTACCTCTCTTTCTCTCTCTGCTGTGCTTATTGACATTCTGAGTTGCTTCTACAATTAACAACTACTGCAGGTGATTTGTTGGGAAGTAGAAAAATGTGAAAAAGTATTAGCTTTATAAATAGCAAGATCAAATAGAAATAGGTTATGGTTTTGTCATATTAACGGAAAGTGAAAAAAATTCTTGTCTCAAGTTTTTCTGATTTATTTTTTTCCTAAAAAATCTCACACATATGTGCAAAATATTTACATTTGTCCCTACAAATAGTTTGATAATAGAAAACCATGATTCTTCTCTGGTTCTACAGTCTGGAGGAGAGGTCTGGTCTACTAAACAAGTGATCTTGCTTGAAACACTACCAATGATATATTGACCAAGGCAAGCTTTAACAAATCCATCCATATTACATGCAACCAAAATTCCCGTCTACTTGGGCAGCGAGCAAAAAACCCACACATATGCTCTCTGAGATGATGCCTCTGTGGTATTGTGATGTTAAGATGCATTATGCACTGTATGCTGTAGATGCCTCCACGGTAAGTTCAGTCATGCCCACCTAATAGAGCTCTACATACATATGCTTCTTACTGGTGTTAACATTGTAGATACTGTAAGCATTCCCCATGTCTGATAGTTCTTGGATCCCTCATATCCAAGTCCTCAAATCCCTTGTATGGATCTCTAAGCATCTTGCCTACAGCTAGACTATTTCAAAGGAGAAAAGTATTTTTTCCAGGGCATCCTGGTTGTGACTACCACCCGTCCCTACTTAAGAACCATGACTACCTAATAGCTAATTCAAGACAGACTGAATGAAAGGGAAGAGAACCAAGACCTGTAAATCATGCAAGGCAATCAAATTAGTTTCCCATTTGGAACTGTTGCTTAACTGTAAATTGCTATTTAGTAATCCAAGACAGGCTGGATTGCATTTTCTACCACTCCTTGGATTGCCCAGTCTTTCACAGTAAAAAAACCCTTGGCTTTCAGGAAACTGTGCCCTCTGCAACTAAACCATTTTGCTCTAAAGGCTGTCTAGAGACTATTACACAAGCTCAGGTAACAATGACAGATTTCAGTCTACTGTGGTTAAAATGTTTCACTTCAAACATGTTTTTAGACAGAATGCCAATATCTGTCATAATCAACTTCAAGCTCATGCTGAGTAGCCTTCTTGTCTTAGGAAGTCCTCCTGAGGACTAGGCTAGACAGTTCTCACAAGAAAGATTTTCCATTTAAATGTATCAACCCTTCAAATTTTAAGTAGTAGCTACTATATGAGACAATAGAGACAGTGAGCAAGTAAGTTTTGTGGATGAACTCACACCACTGAAGGCACTCAGTGTTCGCTTAACCATTGGTTTGAAGCTATGTATTTGCAAAACAACAAAGTCTAAACTATCAGTCCAATTATATGTTCATGAACAACATTCAATCCGAACAAGATACAGCACACTGAAAGATCAATTCTATTTGCCAGTCTTGATGCTGGCAAACTTTGTGGTTCCATTAATATATTTTCTTATATTCTGCTATATCTCATATTTTATTTTACATTTTATATATATATATATATATTTTACAGGCCAGGTAAGAATTCTAGTGGAATTATTTAAAGTTTGTCTCACTGCAAAAGAGCAAGATCTGTTAGTATCTTCTCAATTATAAGTATTTTGCCTATAAAAAGACACTGTAACTTGAATAGGCTAGAGCTAGGAATTTTTTTCATGTCCTTACAAGTCAAATAATAGAATAAAATTTCATGGAGTCATATGGAAGTATATTTTCTTTATCGTGAGGCCATTTAAATAGGGAACATCCAATAGAACAATCAGGGAAGTCTTCACTTCAGAAAGACAGAGCTTTGAGGAAAACACTGGATACATTTATGTATACTGGCATGACGGCTTTAATAATGGGAAGCTGTCTAGCTAATCTCAAGTTATATTGTGGAGACTCTCCTCTTTTTACAGCTATCCAGGGGAACGCACCATAAAATGCCTCCACAGGCCTAATTCTATGATGTGGATTCTGACAGAGATGCTGTTCATAGTCATGAAAGTAAAAGCTCCATTAAATCTGAAGGAAGCAGAGTGTAAATTGAATCTAAATGGGCTCCAGCATAGTAAAAACAAAAGCATTTCTTAAAAACAAGTTTTCTTTTCAATCCCCTCCAATAGTTTGTACTTGCATTTTACTATATAATTTTGCTGATCAAGCACTCTTAAAATAAGCCAGTTGAACAGAGCAGGTTCCTATCTTCTAAAGATGAAACAGAATATAAATTGGACATGACTAACCATCAGTTTCTCATCTTTGCTGTAATTATGGTATTTGGCCAGTAGCTTTTATTGAGGTAGGTTAGAATTTATTGCTCATCTAAGATAATGACTTCTCTTACGTGAACTTTCTGAGGCTGCACTGGCCATCTCAAAGGCATTAGTAAATTAATACATCCATATACAGAGCATTACGGTTTCCCAGGTGCTCATTTAAAAATATAAAGGTATTGAAAACTGGGAAATTCATGGAACTGTTTATATGAAACCCATGCTTTTAACTCAGTATCGTATAGTATACTGGTTCTATCTTGAATGGTTTGGAAAGAAGCTTGTCCATAATTCCCTCACTAAATTGACTTTAAAAGTTGTAAAGAAAAAAAGAAGCAAATAGATTAAAGAAGAAAAGGTCTGATTCTGTTACTGTGACACAGAAATATGGCAGTATCATTAATGAAAGGTGATAATTCTGAGCATTATATAAGAAGAGCAAAGTCTGACTCCCAACCAGTGGGGAAAACAGAAAATTAATACCTTAATTCACCAGTATGCCTTGCATGATTTCACTAGAACTGTACTTAGTGCTTTAGCAGAAGTTGCTGCTATGCAAACAGCAGATACCAAGTCTACTAGTTGAAAGACCATGGTTCCGTGGATGGTAAGAGTTAATCTGAAGAACTGACACAGTAATTCCACAGAACAGTTTGAGAAGGTGCACAACAAGACCCTGCGAAAGTCATAAAGCCTCATCACTAATCATCCTGAACGCCCTTGAAACGTGCAAAAGTCTTTCAAAAGCAAAAGCTAGTTCTTTTCTAAGTACAAATAGAAAGGCAAACTTTTAAAATTAAAAACGAACAATAAACATAAAAGCACTTGTAAATGAAGATCTTACCATGGTTTTGGTGGATAAATCCTCTTAGGCTTGGTTTAAATCCAGCTTGGTAATTTTTTGGGTTTTGGCCGACTGTACGGTCCTCTCTATGCACCAGGAAAAGTCTCTCTGCCACCTTGCCCTTTTGGCAGGTTGTCTATCCCTGTTTCTTCTCAGCAGTCTCCACTGTGCCACAGAAGCCCCAGTTGCTAGGCTCTCCTGCCTATCTGCCCTTGTGCTGTGGAAGCTGCTTTCCCAATAGCATGTTCAATAGCTCCAAGGGCAGAAGAGTCTCCCTTCCTCTCCAAAGAGTCTCCTCACAGTCATTTCCTCTCTGAAGAACATAACACACAAATGAATAAAATACATATTAAGCACCATGATATGAAAGAAACTGTTAGATATAAACACATTTTTCCTAATTTTTTCCCATATTTCCTTTTATCTCAGAGGTTCTTTTAAATTTCTAAATAATTTAATTAATTTGTGACAATTTAGTTAATTAAATCAATAAAAATCATTAAAAATATATCAGTCATCATACAAATAAAGTACAGATACTGAAGAGCCTACAGTTTTTCGTGGACTGCTACTTTACTCCTTGCTAATGGCAGACTCATGCAGAGACGTATGATGGGAAGAAAACTTAACCAAATAGCTAATTATCAGTACTCAAACTCTTCTTATATTTGCCACGCTGCTCAACATAAAGTGCTGTGGTCCTACATGTTCCTGAAGAGATTACATGCAAAGACAAGCCATGCATATAGACAATAGTATACTACAGCAGTTACATGCCTGCTTCCCTAGACAATTCTTAGGTTCCCCAGAGACTTGATTCAGCATCTTTATAACTTAACTTAATTAAGCAACCATCTAGGAAAAAAAAAAGACTTATTATTATCCATAACCAGTCTGATCATGGTTAATAACACTGAAATTTGCTTTGATTCACCACCAGTGGAATTATTCCGGAATTATATAAAACATCATATTGTTAGAGAATTCAGATTTCATATAGCAACTGTGATCAAGTACTGACACTAAAGATTTAGGAGGAAATGCTTTTCTTAAAAACTTTTTAGTCAGATGTCCTCTAGAAAGAAAGCTTATTCATTCACTTTTCTATCATCTCTGCCCAGTCACTGCTGTTCCTCCAGATTTTTTGAAGACCCATAAATGAACAGATAAGAGATTCAAATCAGTGCCCCTGCTGAGGGCAAGGCAGGCATGCTTTGGTCGTCAGACTTTATTTGGCAGACAAGAGATTACCAATTAGCACATGCATACATTAGAACCATCTGCAGAAATGCTGTCTCTCTAGTGATGGAGCGTTGTTTGGAGTATTATGGTGGGAGAGAAGGCTTAGGAAGTAGGCAGAGCAAAGTCTGAAAGGAAAAAAGCTTCAAGATTGCTTCTGTTGCGTAACAACAGTACACACTAATTGCTAATACTGAATAAGGCCGTTAATCTCGCACTGTTAACAATGCTTTTCATGTCTTTGAGGCAGTAGTATCGTAACACAACTGTTCTCAGGACACAGGGATGGCACTGCTCATGGGAGGAAGTACTATATTATTAGAGCAACTGGTATAGTTGGAAAGAATAGTCCTCTTTCCCTGTACCTTATTACTTCTCAGGTGGAAGAAGGTCTTCAAACCCTTATCTCCTTTCTCATTCTTTTCTTCCTTTCTTATTTCCAGTTTTTAGGCTGTCATTTTAATGTACTTTTCCCTCCTCTCCCTAAAAACAGGGCTCCTGCCCTGAAGCCTCCAAAATACTGTCTTATAGTCATCTAACAATTAAATAAACTACCAGATTTAGAATGCAATTACTTTAACCCACTACTTTTAGAACATCTATGAGACTTATGTGATTACCCCAGAGGTCCCTTCCAACCTGAACTATTTTATGATTCTATGGTTGTAACTTGTAATCTTTAAATTCAAGAATCAAGACATTCTGTCTGCTGAGAAAAGAACGAATACTAGTAGATCTAAACAATTCATTGGTTTTGCCATTTCTGTTTAGGGCTGTGAACACCATTGTTGAGGGAATTCCCCAGAACTGGAAGAAGCTGAAGCCTGGAAAGCAGAAAGGAGAAGTCAGTTAATCATCTTGCTTTTATATTCAGTCCTTAGGGTTTTCCAATTTTTCCTTTCCTTTTGAAACCAAAGCATCTTAGAGAAATTCTTTTTTGTAGGGGTGGTTGGCAGAAAGGATGGTTCAATTGAATTAAGCTGAGAAATCATACACTGGATTTCAGTACAAACAAACTCAGCCCTCTAGTGATGCAAACTTATTTGGGGATCACTAAATATTCAACGACCAGAATCAGAGTATTTTGGACCATGGCCATCTTGCTCCCTACTGTTGGTGCAGTCCTTTGAGCAGATTGCTGAATGACTGCTGTTCACAGCAAACACTAAAAAACAACTTTTCAGCTTTGGTATATGCTCAGGAAGCTCATAACCTCTAGCATAGGGCAAGCAATGAGAACTGGTTACGTATCAGGGGTTTTGATGAGTGAAAATGCAGTGCCTCTTCTCTTTTTTTTTTTTCTGGATTAAACTGAAAAAACAGAGCTTTTCCATTGTTTGTTTTTCTCTTAGAGGAGTCATTAAAACTGATTGCTGTGGCTGATTTACAGGAATTCAGGTTAAAACAATAAAGAACTAAAATGCTTACTGAGATGATAACGCAATTTGCTCTGCTAGTTATATCATTGCAGGTGGGCATAGCTCTAAGTCTGAACATTCCCACAGAAAATATCCTCAAAGCATCATGTTAATAGACAATAGAAAACAGTCAGAACAGTTTTCGCAGAAAGGATAATTCCTGGAGGCAGAATATTTGCTAGTGAAATGAACTAAATTAACTTTTAAAATTAGCACTGTGTGACTTATGCAGATTCTATGGACCAACTAACCCCTTCACCTGCAGTTAAAAATTGTTTGTTACTTATAGGAAGAACAAACTAGATTAATCCTGTACATCATTAGGTAATTTTATTACTCAAATGTCATCAAATATAAAAAAAAGAAACCGTATGATCCGAGATGAGAATTTCTATCCCATTCTTCAACTGAATACAAATGTGCATAATTCCAATCCTTTTCAAACTGACAATACTTTATTGTAAATCAAAACGACGCATATCTCTCCAACAAATACTCTAAAAAACCCTTGTTACTTTAAAGTCAATGATCTAGCAATCAGCATATATCTACTGCAAGTGCCTGATGGGAAGGTGGCAGAGAATACTTGACCTGCTTGACTAGAGCTGTGTAGTATGTGAGAAAGTTTTTGATTACAGCTGTATTTTCACATGTGAATATCCCCTTCACATGTTCCTTGGTGAATATGACTCACTGCTTTCAAACACAGCAGTCCCATCTTGCCCTTTAGGATTAGCTAGCCTGGTGGAAATGCAGAGCCTGGTCATACATAGGCCTCCTTTCTTTTATACCTTGGACCAATCACTTTCCCAAGGTGTGTTACATAAGAAGTACTGCTGTGTACATTTTGATATCTTGGGTTCAGTTTCCCTGGAGTGTAGTCCTGGCTAGTGCTGTACAAGTGTTCTTTACCATTAGCACGTGACTGCACATGGCTGACAGGATGCGCACATATTACTTACACTAAGCACTTTTGGAGCCCTCCGTCACTGCCATGATAGGGGAGCTAGACTTGTATAAGTGAATCACCCTGTCTTAAACTGGAATATGAATGTCACCCTGCTGTGGATACTTGGTGTAGTCTTTCCCCTTTCTTTAGGTTATTATTGGTAAATGCTAGAAAGGGGTAACAAAGACTCGAATGGATCATCCGGTGCATCCACCTGCCCCAGATCAACTAAAGCATTTCTGACAGATAGTTCTGTAACCACTCTTCAAAAACCTCCAGTGAGTAAGCTTCCCCAGCCTCTATATGCAATCTATTCTAGTCCTTAATTATCTTTGTCATTGGAGCATTCTTTCTACAAAAGTTCCTCCTAAATCTGCTTTCATTCCAGTTTAAGCATATTACTTTTTGTCTCAACTTGAACAGAAGAACAGTTTGTTCCCCTTTCTCTTTGCAGAATTTTTTAAAAATATTTCAAGCCTGCTGCATCTCTTGGCTGTCTTTGGGCTAAAATCCAGTCCCTTCCATTCTTCCTCACAGGCCAGTAGAGTTTCAGACAAAGTGGATAAGAGGACAAGACAGAGAATATGAGGTCACATTCTCTACCACTACCTGGAACTTCAGTCTGATGAAGTTAAAGCAGAATTAAAAGAGAGTCAAGACACTTTCTGTGCAGAATGTGAATTATACTTACATCTGAAAGCTTCCTCTGCTTTGGCACTTTCAGGAGTCTTATCAAACAAACAAACTAGTCACACCTCAGTAAATTAGCAAAGACAGAGTTCAGGAAGGCTACAGGCAGCTAAGACTACCTCTGCAATAAATTATGAAAGAGTATCAGGAAAAGTTTTTTCTCAATTCTAATCAGCCCCAAAGATTCACATTCACGTAGTAGCAAACCTTTCTAGTTGGAGAGTTTCTTCTTATAACATGGAAGGTATCTCCCAAGTCACAGTAGCTGCGGGGCTGACAATCTCAGCCATCAGTGGGTCCAGCTGAGGTCTTCCTCAGTGCATAGGAGAGTGTTAACACTTTCTCTGCCATTTGCTGAGTAGATGTTCCAGGTACCTTGCACCACCATACTTGGTGCTTTTAAAATCATCCTTGGTATTCCTGATTGCTTTAAAACTCATCCTAGGCATTCCTGATTGAGAAAGTAGCAGAACAATACTAAGCATTTGTGAATAAACACATGAATAAGGAAGATCAGTTTTTTAGAATAGGAGAAACCTTTTCCATCCATTTTAACATGAAAGCTAACTGCATTACCAAATTTTTGTTCATTTACCTTGCATTAGAATTTTTACCGACAAATTCAGTACTTCCTACAGCACCTGTCTCTCAGAAAGGAAAGTGCAAACAGAAGCAGAGCCATACCTCTGACATCGAAGTTACGCAGAGGCAGCTTGTTTAGCAATATGGTGCATCAGCATGAATTTGGACTGCATTCTTGCTCATGGAGAGCTGTATAATATGTAAGGCCGACCACAAGTGGAGAATCCAACTCCTCAATAAATTAAGAAAGCAATCTCAAAATTAAGTCTGCAATTGGATGTACATGGGCAGGCCCCCTATGTTTCTTTGCTAAGCGTCCTGAGGAAGGAGACCATTATCATAATGTGTTCAAAATAATCTAGAGGTAAAAGCATAGCTTCACCACATCTGATAAAGACTAGAAATGTTTGGTTGTATTTACAGACAAAACAATTTAGAAAATCCATAGGTATTTGGATAAGTATTGAATTAAAAAAAAATCAAATGCACCCTATTTTCTCCTCTATAAATTGACAACAGGATAATTTCTATAGACTTTTTATAAATTTACCATACAAGGTAAAGTTAGAAGGCAATTTTTTATGGATGTAAACAGTGAATATGTAGGAGAGCAGCTAAGCCTCACAAGAACCTTTCTGATAAATGGGCTTGCTTTAATTATATAGAAGTCAGCAAATGGTATTTCATATCCAGCCTTTGTGAAAAAAATGCAGTGCACAGTCCTAAGTACTAGAATTATAGTATTAAAGGAATTCATCCTTCCAGCCCGAGTCTGCTTACTCTGATTTTTAAATGTATGACTGAAAAAATACTGATTTGTGATAGTGGGTAAAACTAGAAAAGAGTAAGAAAACCCAGCTTTTAAACCACAGGTCTCCAAATGATGTGCTGGATCTCTATTGCAGCTATCCAGCTGGGGGTACACTGGTCTCCAGATAGGGGAGAGGACTCTCAGGCAGAGAGCGAATAAACAATTTATCTGAGGTCACCCAGGAGCACAGGCAGAGCCATGATGCCTGAGTTTCAAGCCTGTGCTCCTTTGACTACTAATATCAGTAACATTTACATCAATACAGTCTGTTATTGTGCCAGGTAACACCCACTCTAGTATCAGTACAGGCAATTCACATGATCTACAGAAAGCAAGCAGATTAATTTATGTCATCAGTATATATAACAGAGAGAGTAAATAAAGTAGCTGTAAAATAAGTAGGAAGCAAAACCTTATGTTCCACATTGATCTTAAGTGTCTTGCTTTATAGCCAGTGTTTAATTCAGTTTTATGAAATTTAAGGTACCTTATTTTTAAGCTGTAGATGTCTGTCAGAGTGAATCCTTCATCGACCCTTGATGGATGACATTGACAGACAGTTGGCATTTCAGGACAGTCAGTGCAGCACTTTCAGGCTGTACAAGGGAAAAAAAAAAAAGAAAAAAAGAAAGTAATTATGATCACCAAAGACACAAAGCTCCTTCTGCCTTCATCCATATTCTATGAGTATTCCCCCTTCACCCTTCACCTTCCACATTATTAACCATGTATTTAACAATGGAATAAGAACTAATACAGAAGCCACTCATCTAAGGCAGACTGCAAGTGTCAGGTTGAAATCACAGGTTGCAGCATGAAAATATAAAAGAACTCATGGCCTTTACAATTTTTTGGTCTGATTTGTGAACGAAGTGTGGATACCTATGGGAAACATTCATTCTCCAAATGGCTTTGGGTAGCATAACTCTAAATAAATACATAAGCAAGCCCTTTCTCTCTTAAAAATTTGGTAGTTGCATTCACATTATAATTGCTAAGTGATATTTGTGTTCAAAACCACACATTAATCATAAGAGACATGACCTTTAGAAAGATAACATTCTTGCTGTTTTTTGTTTGTTTGTTTTTACCTTGGGACAAGATACTGCATAAGTTAAGGAGGTCACACTTAAGACAAATGGAAGAAAGGATAGAGTCATTTAAATCAAGTCAGCTATAATTTTATGTAAGAAAAAATATAGTTATATGAAATTGTTTCTGCAAGGTTCAGCCGAGCATTGTTTAGTGATCTTGTTTTAATGACTACATAACATTTTTACACACCGATTTCACATCTAACCAATACAATCTTTCTAATAAATAAGACTGATGTCAGAAGGAAGGCAGAAACTCCAGCTGAGGTCAGAATACCTGAGATGGAAAAAAATATATAAATTGTATAAACCCAAGAATAACTTCCAGTCCGGGTTCTTTTTTTCAGTGTTGAAGTATTTTACCTGGAGAAAAGAGAAAGAGCCTATGCTGGAAAGACCTCATTGTTCCAATATATCTACAGAAAATTTGTTCTGTTTTATTCCCTTTGAAAACCTATACTGTAGAGGTCATTTCAATGAAAGTCATAATGAAAATGGCTGAAGAAAATATGCACTTACACTTGTGCACATGTGTGAACATATCTATAATTCCTTAAAACTTGTGAAAGAAGGGATCAGAAAGGGAAAAATCAAAGTTTATCCTTATCAGTCATGCAAGCTTTTTGGTATGAAGGTGCTTGGACTGGTACCCTGGATTTGCAAATCCCATCCCCCATAATATAATTATGTGACCTGTCAGAAATGAAATTGCATGTCATGAAATACTGCACAACCCCATAAATAATTAGTGTTTCCATTTTCCAAAGCAAATTGATAAAACTGGTATTTGGCTTAGTTCTTTCAGTCCAAGAAGCTCTGTCAGACTTGTGATGTTAATTCAATCTTCCACAGTTGGAATAATAAAAACAGAGATTTTCAAACTGAATCCCCTTGCCAGCATGAAGGGCAGGTAGATGTAGAGGAGTTACAGGAGGTTCAGGGTCAATACAAATGTCTTTTATAATACAATAAATATTATGAGGTGGGTTTCTTTTGGTTTATTTTAAGAATCTATTCAAACTAGCCATTCTCCTGTCTAATTCACTGAGTGGAAAGACACCGTCTGGTTGTGTGGAATATGGGATGGGACTTTCTGCCCATATATTTTAGCAGTCCCAAGTCAGGTACCATTTGCAACAAAGGCATTCTATATTTTTGTGATATCAATACACCCTTCCAAAGAAACCCCAACTGAGTACAAACCTCAGTGATCAACTGATTCTGAAAGCAGATCTTGTCCTTGCATTTGAAAACCATAATTCTATGGTAGATACCCATCAGTGCATCTCAGTCCCATATCAACATAGCCTAAGGTAAGACATTTCTGAAAATTCTGAAATGAAAATTAATATGAATTAAAAAAAAAAAGCAAACCTAAGCAGATAAAGATATGGATTTAGGCAGCATTCAGCAAGTACTACTTTACAATACATGCAGGAATCTTAAGTGACTCTTCTGATCCTTAAGGCTTTTGATCCTGGCAAGACTGCTAACGAAGTCAGCTGAGCAAGACTGGCTGCTTGCTAGAAACATGACAGTTTAAAACCAAGGCAATTGTCATTTTTGGCCCAACATTTGTTTGCAGAGAATGACATATAAATTAGGAGTAGAACTACTCAAAACCCAAAACCATCCTGCAGGGAGTATCATATTCATTCAGATGGAAGAAATGAGTCTTGGCTTATTTCAGTCTTGTTTGCTACGAAAGCAATTAAAAAATCACCGAGACTAAACCTTTATCAGTTTGAGCTGTCTACATTTCTATTAGTACCCTGAATTGTTTTGGGGCACAGACTAATAAGAACGATATGACAACCTTAATTTGATTTTGATTTTGATTTTGTACATTAGCAAAGTTTGCAGGTGCTTCCAAAGAAGCATGAGGACAAGTATAATAGGGTGTGGAGGATCTGGACACCAAGAGGCTTGCTATCTGGTCGCAGTCACATGTCTGGGCTGGAATAAGAGACCCAAATTGGATAGGTAAGGTCCTCAGCTGCAGAAAGACTGTGATTATGAAGCAACAGAGTACAGCCTGGAATGTCTCATTGTGGTTATAAAATTGTCCTGTGGCATCATAAAAAGAAAAAAAACAACCAACCTTCCCAAAGTCCACAATAAAATCCAAACATTTGGTCATTTATAGCTGTCCAGATAGGGATTTCCATACACTAGTAGGTCAGGCAGATTCATCCAGTACCCCCAAAATGCCCCATATTCTCACAGAAGAAAGAAAAAGTGTAAAAGGAATGTATGGTGCAGAGTAGAGACAAGAGGAATTTTATTCTGCTCCTGATATTTGAATACTGTCAGTATTAGTGGAGGCTGAGAAGGTGCAGCAAGATGTAATGCACATTGTAAGTAAAGGAGGTAATATCTTTAGATATTTCAGACTCTGCAACTGTTAGCATAACTGGCCTACCAGCTAATGTCTCCATCTGATTTTCTCTTTCATGAGTTTGCTACACTAGTGGTCCAAATGGAGTCTTCACGACACAGAGATGACTACAGTGCAACACCATCTTCTGCAAAATAAAGCCGCTCAGGAATTTGCTAATGACATGGTATAAATTTCATGGCCTAAGACTTTCCTGTCAGCACAGCATGTATGAATCAGAGTATTACAGCAGCAAAGGTATAATATTTTTCAGCTAGCAACAGGATGATACATGACCAGCCTGAGGCATGCTGCTTGGATAGCAATGGCCTGTTGGACTACGTGGATGGGGAAGCAGTGCTGCTTGCCCGTGCCATCACTCACCTACTCCACATCAAGGCTAGCATAAGCGTGTCTCCCAGGCAGGGACGTGACCAGTGCTGTAAGTGGCCAAGCGTGGGAGGTAGTAAGCACTCCAGATCATCATCTGTCACAGTTCTGACCTCCATTGCTGGATGGTTGCTGTTGCCATGTTGCAAGGTGGATGTAGAAGGAATAGCAACATTTAAGACCTGATGACACTTTCAAGGACTCAACATTTTACAAGTCAGGCAGGCCCCAAGACAGAGCTGCACCTGAACTCTTTGGCCAAAAGCAGCCCAAGCTTTTAGATTTTCTAGCTCTTCATGGGTTAAAATCACATTAAAAATCTCTGAGGAACTCTTCTCTTTTTGGAGTAGCTTTTATTAGCTATTAGCTTGGACCATTTGCTTAATTTTGGAACTAACTGGATGTAATGTTCAAACACACCAACAAAACGTAGATAAAAAATCTTCAGGAGCTCAATCACAAAACTTCCCCAGCTTGATCAGTAATATTTATAAGACTCCACAAAAGAGATTTACTCATGTTCCTCATAAGCTTCTGTAATAAGTTTTTAATATCTATTTGTCATTTATTAACTCCTAAATTACCACTTGCAAATGGTCCCCTAATAGAAGATGTTATCTAAATCTTAATTAACAATTTTATTTTGGCCTTTTGTGAGTTATTTGAATGACTCCCCAAAGAAACAACCCATTAAGTAATGTGTTTCTCAAAATAAATGGAGTGAAATATATTGCATACATCTGCTAAAGTAACTGAAGCTGTGCCTCACCTCCTATTTCTAACAGTATTGCAGCAGAGTGCCACGTTGTCTCTGGACAGCAAAGTAGGACTTTGTGTCACGACAGCCTTCATATGAAAACTTATCTGATATAATCTTTAATCTCTCCTTTAGTTGCTAATTATTCCCCCGGTCCAACTGTACGACGAATGTGAGGATGTGCACAGGCTATAAAGTAGACTCTTATTCTTGGTTGGCTTTAACATCCTGGAAAGTTGCAGAGCTCTCTGTCTGGGATCTACTTCTCCCAAGGGCTTCTTGGTTTTCTCAGTGTCCAGCCACCGTGCCAGAAGAATGATGACACAGTTTAGAGAAAGTCAGGAAAAGGAATGTCTTCAAAAATTACTCCTGAAGCAGGGGAGCTCTATTTGGGTATAACAGAGGATGCAGAATATCTGAGGTCCAGCATATCATCATATTATATGCCAGATGATTTTCATCAGTTACTAACACTCCCCTCAGCATGTCATTGCAGCCAGCCTGCAAATGAAGGTGTAAGACCGCAGAGTTACAAAGAATTGCTTTTAAATAGTTCCTGAGCAGACTCTGGCACCACTGGTCATACTGTCATACGCCTACTGTGCACAATGTGGGGGAAGGTGCTATTTAACATTTCCTGTATTTGTGCATGAGGCACTATAAGGATCATGGCAAGACTTGCAACCCACTTTTAATAGTCAGCCTCTGCTCAGGAGCAGGAACTTCAGCTCATTTGGCTGCTGCTAGGTCCAACTAACAGTTCCTCCTCAGCACAGCATGCCATCAGCTCGCCTTTTCCAGTTCAACTAGGAAGTGTTGGCACAGCTGGCTGACTTTGGAAAGTCCACGTGCTGGGGCTCTTCCAAAAGGGAATCTGAAGACAGCAATTTAGGCTGTGAAGTTCAATTTGCACTATGGTGTTTTGGGGAGGATATTTCTTCTATACACTCAGCCACAAATGGAAAACAAAAAATTTTTTTAATGCAGGTGAGGAAAACATGTGGGATTTTACCACAGAAATTTGTTCAGATGTTTACATGTAAACACCTGTTCATATGTGTTTTCATGAATGCAGTTTTCAATATGCTGGACCAGTTTCTCAGCTGGTACAAATGACTATAGTCCCAAACTTCCAGTTCAAAGAGTGTCCATATAGATACTTCAGTGGAACAACACCAGCTTATGTCAGCTGAGATTTGTTTCCTGGATTACGCTCAAATGTGTCTCAAAACACAAAGTGAAATTTATTAAATGTGGCTGAACATGCCTTCATTTTAAGTTGCAGGTAAATGCTTCACATTTCAATGCGAATGCATGATTCGGCTCAGGTTCATTTGAAATGTATGCACACAGACTGAGTACTTCTTTCAAATACTCAAACCAGATATATTTTCAGCTTCAAGTTCCATTGTAAACATTGCATACAGCTCAAATTCAAATCAATTTGCAAATTCAAATAACATTAACCTGTAATTTCAGCAAAGCAAACTCCAGAAATTGTGCCTAGTTCTATCACTTAGTTATCTGGGGTTTATTTCTTAAAATATACAAAAAGGCAACCCTCAGATTAGCATTTAACACAACACTCTCAAGTATGCTAATTGTGATTAAAACCCTCATTCCTCATTTGGAAATAAATCAAAGCACTCTTAGAAAAAACACAGTATGAAAAAAAAATCAAAGATTTATGTTTCATCACTATGCTTTTAGATTCTGTATGATTAAAAGTGCTTTGTGGAACATGTTTGAAAGGAAGTGAGAACTGGTCTGATATATATATATCAGGTTAAAGACTATATTTTGTTTTGTTGGCGTAAAATAGGATGCCTCTTTTTTGTTCTACTCAATTACTTTTTCTGTATATAGATTTATGGCATAGAAGAAAGTGAAAGAGCATTTTTACACAGTGCTGCTAAAATTTACAGAGGTGCAAAACCAAGGTCTATCAGTTTCTAGTCTTATTCTCTATATATGACAGCTTATTATAACAAATCAGCAAGAATGAGAAACATGAGACAATACAATTTTGCATTATTAAGCTTAGGTATTTTTAAAAAATCCTTGAGTCTTAAAGAGCAGGCAGTATGATGTTATGCAGTTTGAAAGGTCAACCAGTTACTAGACTCAAAGAAGAAAGTACCAGGATTGCTGAGAAAAGAACACTGATTTGGACATTCAGAGAAATGGCGGCGGGGGGGGGGAGAGACGAAAATAGTTTTAAAAAATACATGCACGCACACTTATCAGACTAGGTAGTCATGCTATTGGGTTTCCCTCTACCAGACTATTTTAAGTTTGAAACTCTAGGTCTTCTTTTTATTTGTCTTTCCCGTGACAGATGAAAATGGTGAAAACCCAAAGTTTCCTCTCTACCGGAAAATGAATGAAGATGTTCATTATTTTTTCATTAATAATAGGGTATGACATTCTGGCCAAGTAACAAAAAAAGACACAGTCCTTTATTCCAAGAAATCATCTAGTTAATTATATCAATATGCTATTGTTACTACACAGCATCAGACACAAGTTTAAATGTTCCACACTGAACACTCAAGTGAGTATTAATATGAGAAACTGTCGTTCAGCAATAGAGGTAAAAATAAACTGGCAATGCAATGTACATGCAATAGTACAGAGTGTAGAGGCTGATCCCTTAGAAAACACCAGCTGTTATAGTACAGTGTGGCACGTCTCTTTGGAAAAGGGTTTCTGCAAGACTGCCTTCCCTTGGGAAGCACCTGCTGAGGTCCTTAGCTTCACCTCATTCAATGGCACGGGCTCAGCAATCTAAAACTCTTCCGCAGCTCCAAGGCAGAGGATGTAGTCACTAACTGAGCCTACCAGGGACAGGTATTACAGGTAATAATACGTTTCTTCTCCAGATATTCATCTTCATGGGAGTCAGAGCTTTCCTGGGGACATTTCAGGACAGAGGATGAAACTTAGAAGAAATCCAAAACTTTATTACAAACTTTATCACCTTTAATGCTCAGGAAAAGGGGGTTTTTACCTTATTTTTCTAATCAAATAAACAAAGAAGAAACTCTGGAATCTACTAAGACAAACCTGACCTCATCTACCTGCATGCAGAAAAGACGAGTGAACAAACCAGTAACAGCAGATATTAGTGACTGTACCAGGTGTTCTTCAGGAAGATGTATTGTGGTGTTGAGTGCAGTATTTACATGCCTATGTAGGTTACACTGGACTAAAATAGCATTGCTCACCTAAGGAGGAGAATTTCATAACCTGAGAAAGGTGACACAGAAACGTCTGCCTGTGGTTTACTGATTTGTAATGTCAAGTAAGGTCAGCTAAGCAGCAAACAGATATCTTACAGTAATTACGCCTTTCTGTTAGGAATACACAAAGAAATTTCTGGCTACCAGAGAGGAAATACAATTTTTTAGGTTCACAGAAATTGTGGATTGATATGGCCAGTACAGAACCATATTTGCATGATTAAAAATGCCTCTCCAAACATTTCTTCAGCTATACAGATCACCTGAATATGTATGAGTTGGGAACAGAGCCAGTATTGCCCTCAGTCTAACTTGCATGCTTGATTAACCCAGAATAGTTTGCAAATATGTCCTATTATTATTTCTCTCTGTCCATCTTAGTAACTGGCTTTAAAAAAATACTATGGGGATAAAAACCCCAAACCCCTAAACAAACAGGAAATACTGTGGCTATACCTTCTAAAGCCTATGCCCCTACTATCTGCTGACAGCATAATGAAGACCAGATTTCCTTTCAATATCTGAGCCTTAGCTGGCTATCTTGATATTCGACCACCAGGAATGCCACACAGGGTATCTGAAGGTTGTTTGTGATACAGCTCTGTCCATTTGGAAGATGGGAAAGAAGCAGAGAAGGTTGTGCTACAGCCACACCAAAAGCCTTTCTATTTCATAGCTCTTCTACCTTTTCAGAGACCTGCTGTGAGTTAAAAGAGCATGAGTATGGTGTGAGATTCAACAGCAGTTCAGATGTAGCAGCAACGATCTACATGCACCATGACACTTAACTCATCCTTTTAGTGCTGTTATTAGCTTTCAAAAGGAGCAATGAAACACCCCTGGTTCCAAACAGTGAAAAGCAGTATAAAACCCAGCGTTCCATGAGAACTAAAGCACCCTCATGGGGTTCAGCAGATCTAAACGAGATTTTAATGTTAATAAGTGCTGACTAATCTTTTCCATTAACTAACTCACATGTCTCCAGCAGACAATGGAGTATCCATGGTGCACTAGCAATAGGTGAAGTGGACAAACTCATCCTTTAGAAAGAATTAACAGAATTAAAATTAAACTGGCTTCCAGAAAGACAATTTTCAACAATGTTTTTGAGGTCTCTATCAGCCCAGATCTGAACAATACCACTGCAAAAACATTACACTTATGTGGAATTAAAAAAAAAATGGGACTTGAGTAGAACTGGATGGAATTACCACCCAACTGAGACTCTAGACTGTGGCTGAGAGGTTGTTCCCATCAGAAATATTTAATTAAATAATAAGTAAAATCTGGGACTCTGGAGACTGGGGTTCAGTCTCCTGCTTTGTAGCACCTAACCAGTGAAGTCTGACGAGGTGACTTCATCCATCTCTACCTGAACTTCCAACCTGTAAAATGGGAGTATTACTCCTTACTTCTCAGGATGAAATCAAGATAAATACATTTGGCAATTTATTCCATATGCAGTAGGACAAATAAAGCCTCTGTGTGTATATATTTTCCCCTTTCCCTCACGTGCTACAGGAAATCCAGCTTTTTCGTACATCCCCATGACATCTGTGCCAGACAAAAGCCAGCATGTGTAACACCTAGTGCAAATAACAGTTGGCCAGCCAGTGCCTCCTTCCTGACTGGCACACCAGCTGCTCCCAGGCAGCATGTACAACAGCTCAATTCTGCCAACTTGACCCTTAGTAAACAATGATTTATATTTTTTCTACTCTATCCAGCTTCCATTTTTCACAAAAACTGTGAGAACGTAACTATGTCTACAACTTCTGCCCTCTTCCAACTGTGTCATGAGTTCAAAAGTTCCTGGGAAGTGATCATGTATAGTTCACTTTAAAAAAAAAAAAAAAAAAAAATCAGCTTAAAGATGAATGGGAATTGCTTTAGGAGGGTGTAATTACATTAACAGAAGAGATAAACTTTTTAATTGGGGACATTTGTCATCTTACATAATGGCAGGGGATTTCTGAGGTATGTTCCTCAAACTGATCAAGTTGTCATCAATTAAATAATTACAGTCTCCACTCATTTTACTATTAAGCTATGGAAGCAACACGTATTTTAAATCCTAGGCCAGAAATTTTATTCCAATAATGCCACAGTAGTTTACCTCACGCAAGATAAAGAAAACAAAAAGTTTAAGAAACAGAAAAGACACAGCAACATGAAGACGAGATGTATTGCATTCAAGTACCATAGATCAGTCTTACCCAGTTTGAGCCCTTTGCAACACAAGTATCTCTCTACTGGAGCCAAACTAAAGATTAACATTTCTTCTGATTTATTAATTTTCAGTGTAGTTGCAAACAGAACAGTCTCTAATGTCTTCGTGGTCTAACTCATTCTTGCAAAAATGAAAAGCTGGATGGTGCATTTTCCAAGCATAGGGGTTTGAAATATCAGGCCTAAACATAAGTAGTACTAAGGCTCCAGGATGCATATTCAAGTCAGCAGTCAACCTTTGAGAATTCAATTTTATCATAGAATCATTTAGGTCAGAAAAGACCTTTAAGATCATCAAGTCCAACTGCAAACCTAACACTGCCAAGTCCACCACTAAACCATGTCCCTAAGTGCCACATCTACACTTGGCTTTAATAAGTTTAAGATTTAATAAGTTAATATCAGAAAGTTTTTAGTTAATCAAAGTACAAGATCCCTGCCCTGATGTTATTATCCTTTGAACATAATATTATCTCAAAATATTGTCACTTAAATCAGCAGAAGAATTAAGCTGATATCTGCTGAACCTGCAGAATGGGCAGGTTAATTACAAAAAGATAAGAAAATAGGGATACAAAAGGAGAATGAAAGAGAAGGCTGCACTGCTTATGAGGAGCATGGTTTGATATGGTAGAGCATGATCCGTATCGAGCATCAGGATGTATACTGGTCATTCTGTCCTGAGCTCACAGTGGAAGAAAAAGGTTTCTCAGTCAGGTAGAGTATTTCCTTTATGGACTTAGTCTGGCGTGTCCCACTCACTTGCATATTTCATTATTTTGATTCTTTTGTGGCCGTAAGAGAGGCCATATCTACAATTTGCAAGGAATCTAAGGATCTCATGAACTTACACAATTTTGAAATGCACAAGACCTTTTCTTCTCTTCTAAGAAAACGTAATTCCAGCCAGTTTACTTGTGACAATGTGGACCTTGGCACCTCAGGTTGAATCTCCAGAAATGCCCATTACACATCAAGACAGACAGCGGGCATGTGGGTCATACCAAAAGGATTTCTTTTGCAATGGCTTGTGGGCACAGGAAACCGCCCCCAGAACACTGGAAAAGAAAGCACTTGGATCCTGCATGAAGACTTGCAGTGGGAATTCAATTCAAGCATGTGCTCTTAAGCAAGCAATAGTTTTCCTAGTATTACCATTCTGCATCTTTTTTGGTACACTGCAAGACAAAAATCTGAAACTCGTTTTAATTGCATTACATAAAATACATACATTATTACTTAATTAAGTACAACTGTAAGCTCTCCTGTTCTTACTCTTTATGATATCCTGAAAGGCACAAAAAAGACTGTAATACATTGAAATAAAGTTCAGCATATCTTTATTATACCACTCTGCCTTTGCACTGCTCTTTCATCCAAAATATCCCTTAAGGATGTTCTTTACTATGCTTATCTGCCACCCATTCAATTCTAAAAAGACTGCCCGTATATAACGTGATCATCTTCTGACCATTGCTTAGCTGCTAGTAGTTAAGCTAAAGTGAATACAGGAATTCACCATTTTCAACACAAAGTCAGGTTTTCAGATAGCACTGAGCAACTGATTTAAGTAAGATTGGTATAGGACCCTACACCAGAGATTGTACAGAAACTACAAATACCGTGACTGGTAGAACAGAATATTTGGTTGCTGGAAACACTTGGCTTTTTCACATAGTCACGGAATGGTTGAGGTTGGCAGGGACCTGTGGAAAACATCTAGGCCAACCTCCCCTACTCAAAGCAAGGTCTCCTACAGCAGGTTGCTCAGGACTGTGTCCAGTTAGGTTTTGATTATCTCCAAGGATGGAGACTCTACAACCTCTCTGGGCAACCTGTTTTTGTGTTTGATCATCTCTACACCAGGAATTTTTTTCTTATGTTTAAACAGAATTCCCTGTAGTCAAGTATGTGTATCCTGAGATTGGAATCATGTTGCTGTGAATCTTGTCATTTTATGTTCTAAAAAGTCTTCTTTTAAGGATGTTGTTATTATAGAAGCCTGTTAAGACACAGGCAACATTTGCAACATAACGATACAAGACAACTGACATCCTGGGATCACGTTAGAGTACCAGTTTTTTGAGATATACTTTGCTGAATGTTTTTGGTGTGTTGGCACAGGAACTGCAGAAGATAAGCTGATTTGATTTATGGTACATAGCAGTCCTCAGTGTAGGAAGGCAGCTTTTATTCTGAGGGATAAAAAGAAACTGCTGGCAGAAGCAAATTAGGTTTGATTATTGTCTAAATTAAACAAAATTAAAAAATAACAAAAGCCACAAGGCCTTCGAACCATATACAACTGTTCTCTTGCAGCTCTGTGAAGAGTCATGCAATAGTCAGAAATAGCATGATTTAAATGCACTAAACAACAATTACTTCATTTTATAAAGATGCTTCACTTAGGGTTCTTCACTTCATATTTTAAATCAATTGTACTCCATGCTGAAAAATACATCAGGAATCAACTGCTCTTTGAAAAACACCAATGAATTTCTCAAGGGTAAGGAAAGACAAATCATTGACTTTAATAAGAGACCTTGGATCTGATTGTCAAGTTAGTTGGAAAACAATGTCCTAGAAAAAAATAATTGTGCCAGTCCTGTCAAACAATTATGCAGGTGCTTCACCTTATTCATATCAAGTCCATGGCTGACAACCTCTTTCCTGACCTCACTATACAGAAGTGTTTACAGGCTGTCTCAGTACCTACAGACTGTCATAACCCAACACAACAGTATGTCTGCACACTCATAAGAAAGAACTGATTCCTTTTTGTCATCCTTGCATGACACAGCGTCATCATTTAAATAACTTGACTGTGTATTTCTCATATTTTTCCTCCTAGAACACCATCATCAATATAAATGATCCATTGGCAAGACAAGTCTGCCTTCAGTAATATGCACTATCCCATAAAATGATAGGAGAAACACCTGGGTTTAGAAACTCAAGAACTTAACCACTTGGAAATGGCTTGGGAGGAGGCCAGATATCATGTAACTATTTAAACCTCTGTAGCCTATTCAGACTCTGTTGATCTTGGAAACCCGTGCTATTTCAGCTATTGTCCATCTTTGAGACATTAAACTCTGAAACGTCTTTTTATGTGCTTGGAAAACACATAGCATCGTGAACTTTACCGAAATTTAAGTAACTAATCATCACCATGTCATCATCAAGAATTTTATCTAGAATAATTATTTTTCTTTGCTTAATGTTTCTCTCATTTCTCCTCCTCTTCAGTGACACACTCAGAACTTTTTAAGCCGTATCACCTCACCCATTCTCCCATGTGTGTCCCTCCTTTTTTTTAATATATGCAAGCAAGACAGTTGCATTTTAATAACTCTTAATTTAAGTAATCTCATAACTGTGATCTTTCCCACAGTAGTTTACTGTTCCTAAACTCCTTCCATTTCGGTGTTCATATCTTTCTGATAAAGCAATATCCTGAAAAAATTGCAATTTTCCAGACACTGCCATACTGGAGCCAACTCAACATAAATTATTAATTCCTATTCCATAATACATGCATCAACATTACTACTCAAAAATCTTCCTAGCCATTTGTGCTGCTTTCTTTCAACTTTCAGTCCACCCTCCCTTATCTAATAACTCTTCAGCTGCACAACTGGATTACTGGTTTCTCCAGTGTGATTGTTGATTACTTGGATTATTTTTCCTAACACTGTTTTGCTTCATTTTTCTGAGCTGAAAATCACTTCCTTGCATCCTAACCTTTCTATCACCTCTCTAACATATTTAACCACATGTTCTAAAAATCAACAGGAGCCTTTCAGTAAGCTCTACAGGCCTTGTGTCTGGTTTAATTCCATTTGCACCCTTTCCTCATGAAACTACGCATGATCAATAGCACGAGTCAATTTTATGATCACTAATTATATCTAGTGTGGAACTGTCATGTCAATAATTGTTCTCCAGCCCAGTGGTCTCCAAACTGTTTTTGATCGCACACTGCTATCAGTAAAACATTTTTGAGTATGCACCCCCTATGTATATATCTTTATTTATTTATAAATGATATACATGTACTACTGTACTAATATATTATTTACATTATAAAAACATACACAAAATGGAAACGAAAAGTGAATGGGATAAAGATTAAATAAGCACTATTTTAAAAAATATTTTATTAGTGGTACAAAAAATATTTTCTTCCCACACCCCAATGGATAGTCGTGCATGGACCCCACTTTGGAGAACACTGCTCTAGCCCTTGTCGAGCATACATTTCCATGTATCTCTCCTGAGAACTGAGAAAACCATGCTCAAAATCTCCTCTGTTTAAACAATACTAAGAGTTTGTGACAAACTGAGGAAAAAAAGACCATTGCTCAATCTAGCCTCATTTACCTAGTAATACTACAGGATTGTAATTTCTTTTTTTATCCTTACATTCTTCCTTTTCTACACAGTTGAAAATAAGTCTTTCTCTACATTTTGTCATGTTGACTTGAACGAATTGGGATGCCAAACTTGACATTCTTCTTGTCCTTTTCAGCACATGATAACCTTGATTATTTATAAATGAAGAAACAATGGTTTAGGTGAAGATGAATCATCATTGCTAATAGAAGAAATGAGGTGCTCTGTTCAAGAAACTTCTCTTATCATTGTGTTTCCTTCCAATAAGCCCACAATAATTCAAACTCCAACATATGAGACACTTTGGTATATTTCATTTTTTATAGCAGCTCCCATTTCAGAGAGGCTCTTTTTTTAAAGATTTGTTCTGTTTTGTTTTTTTTTGTCTGACATAGGCTGGGACTGTTAAAGAAGGATGATAACAAAATAACCTCTCAGCAGTAAACATGATCAATGCTGTATCTAAAAATATTATGAACTGCTGTGGCACTGATTCCAGACTTTCCAACAGCTTAAGCATTAACATACTTGGATCATAGACTGTATTTTATTTTCAGAGTCAATGCTAATTTTGAATGAAATGCTGTTCATGGATCACCACTGATATCAAACCAGAACTTAGACCTAAGTCACTGATGCTTTTTCTTCATCCCTAACACTCTCAATCCATGGCATTTAGTAGGAAATACACATTATAGCTACCAGATACAGTCAGCTTCCAGAAAGAGGACAGCTTCCCTGCTAAGTGTATTTACTGAATACCATTACACGTTTATATCCCATTTTGGTTTAACTGTTGATTTTTGATTGTTACAATTAATGTACAGCTAAATTCACATTGGTCTACCTTCTGTAGATTAAAAAAAACCAACCACACAAAACCAAAACAAAAAAAACCCAAACAAAACTACCAACAATAAACCGAAAAAGGTATCCTGGAAACTCAAACAATAGACAAACACAGTCTAAATCGTAAAATAAAGAAAAAATGGTAGTGCTTTAATTAAACCAGTATTAAAAGTATTTTGTGGCATATTTCCTTATAAAGAAAACACCTGTCAGGCATCCATACATTTTTCCATGCTCTTCAATGCTAAAAGGAAAGGAGGCACAAAATATGTTTTGTTGACCTGTTCTTCATGAGACTTTATTTTTTTCTTTTGATAGATCAAAAGCCTTACTTGGATTGTTTGTCTTTCTCAGTTTGGCTGCCATTGCAAATGCCTTTCTGTGCTCCTGATAGCCTTCAACTCATTTCTCTGGGTTAGATAAATATTGCTCTTGAAGTTGTCTCATAAAACTCTATGCTTTTTTGTGTGTCTCCCTGTATATACCTTTTATTGCCTATTGTGCCTATCATACTAAGGAACTCATTCCTGTGGGCTCACTCCAGGATATAAATCCAAAGAAAACCATGAAATTACATTTGGGGCTATTGCCTGTACAGGCAGGTCTAATTCCAGGACAGGAGCCATTTTCCAAAAAATGAAGGAGTGATTCAGCTCAAGGATTGACTGACATAAATAAACGGGGATAATGATGGCCCTGTAAAGCTAAAGTGTTGGTAAATTGACCGACTTTCAACCCCTTGTTGAGATACTTACCCTCTAATATCAGCATGAATCATGCAGCTAAAATTCAATTCCTTTTCAACTTAGACAAGCTTCAAATCTATTTTTTAAGTGAGTGAAGTGAAGTGTATGTGTCTAATTGGTGCTGGTAGTGGTGATGAACAAACCTTGAGCCTATTCTAGTTTGAACATTAATGGAAATATGATGCTAGCACAGACAGACCCCAAAATCTTTATAGGCGTTTTATGCCTGAGTCGGTACAAGTCCCTCGACCTGGCAGATTCCAGGCTGAATTTGCAGGACCTACAAATATCCCATTTGTGGTATACAAGGAGAGCTGACCTGGTATTTATTGAGGGACTATAAATACAGGGTGCCACTTTTAGATAGTCACTATTCAGAGCAACTTCACTGTCTAAGCAGTAGAGGAAAACAGAGAAAAAAACATCTCACAGTGAAGCTTTGTGTCAGGTTTTGACAAATGCTGGCTCTTCCATGCCACTGCCACATTTCAGCCAGACTCCTGCTATGTCAACATCATATTAACACATAACAAAACTTTATTCCATTAACAGTGACACTAGCCCAAATACGGCTTTAGTGGCCAGCGCACTTGAATCCTCACCAAAGGCACCTTCCTTGACTGATCTGTGGTAAACAGTGATAAAGTGCCATGGAAAATTCACACCCTAAGAAAATTTTCATGTTGCAAAACAATATATTTTTTAAAAAACGTATTCTGTTTTATTTGGACCATTAACTCCATTCTAGAGAGCAGAAGATAAGTTCTTTTCTGTTATACCTAAGTCCAGAACAATTCTGCTTATAATCACATGAAGGGTATTTCATTATACTTGAATGTGTTGCTCTAGTCAAAATGAATAATAATGTTCCAGAGACATTTTCTAAGCAAACAAGAGTTAACTGTAGCACAGGTTCTACCTCATACTGGAAAACACATTTTCACCTTGAAATTAATTTAGACTCTTAAAAAGAACTGCTTCTAGGACTATGTTTTTAAACTTAAGGCATTCCTTGATAAAGACATTTGCAGCAACAAGCAATAAACAATTTCCCATGTACACCTGAGAAAGCTTCCTTAGTTTATTTTTGTTTCAGTATATGATTTCATAGTTATGACACCACTGCATACGATTTAACATGATATTTCTCAAACATGTTTTACAGAGAATTTATTCTGCATGCTGGAGAAGATTTGTAAAGATCACGGATGCACAAAATACCAGATCAGTAGGTTATCAAGGGCTGATGTGAAGATCAAAAGCCTTCAGTGATCTCTGGGTCAAGCAACGATGACGGCCTTTTCCTCACCTGCAGGCAAAAATATTTTGGGACCTTGATCAGATTTACTCAGGGTGCCATAGCAAAACTCAAAAGGACAATTGTTTAATACCTCCCTCCTGTTTTAGCAATCTTGAAAATAGCTGCCGTAGTTGTCATGAGTGTGTGCACAGCTAAAACATTAAGATACCGTTAAGACAGGATATTCACACATAAAATACCTTGGCTGGGTGTATGAAACAAGGTTACTGCTTTCCAAAGAAATCAATGGGAATTTTGCCACTGACTTCAGCAGAAGCAGGATTTCATCCAAAGCACGTAATTACATGCCTATCAATGTGTAACCTCATGTCTGCTTTTGACTGAGAGAGTTAGGAGCTTTGGCAGCATGCCAGGTGGAACTGCTCTGCTGCCTTCAGTGCTGGTGCCTGGAATGACGTTAGCTGGCTACTCCACTAAGCATATGCAAAATTGCTCGGTTACATGCCCTACAAGTGATCTGTTTATTGCTAGCTGGAGGCAGGCTTCCCCCATAACATTTTCTAAGAACTACTCCAATTGAGAATAAAAGGTGTTGATAAGATCGCTAATAATTTGTAGCCAATTTCTCAGATAAATCTGCTAACAGAATGTCACTGTGTGCTTGGGAACAATACCTCACGACACCTCAAGATCTGCAATAATGAACACAACCCAAAACTGATGACGGAGAAATAGTAGTGGCCAATCTACAAACTGATCTGTCTACATTCATGCATCAGTCACAACCGTGGTATAAATATTCTGAGCATGAATCTGTCACGACAATGTCTAGATGATTCGTTTCTTTTTGATGGGCTGAACCACAACTCTGGCATTGAACAGCCCTGAACTTTAGCATATTACAAATTCACATCAATATTTTTAATACATGAGACACTAATTTTTGTTGAGCTGCAAATCTATGCTTTGGGGCATTAGTTATATTCTGAATACCAGCCAATGTCTAATTTCCATTCTTTCTTCCCATGAATAAATATTTAGATTGCCCTAAGGTAGCCCTTGGACTGTGGCATGCTGCTTTGTTATCTGTTAGTAAAAGAGAGCTCCTCACTACAGAGAACAGTGGAGGAAAAGGTTTTCCACCAGAGACAAACATGAGCTTCTGCCAGTAAAAAAATGTTTGCTTATATGGCTTACAAGGTAAAAAACACTTCATTTTTCATAATTCACAAATTATTTGTACAACAATGAGCAGTGGTGGGTGGAAGCTAGTTCTAAATGTAAATGAAAATTTCATATACAAAAAGCATTATTGAAATAAGTCCACGTTCTGAAAGTAGACTTGGCTTGGACATAACTACCTACTAATTCTCTCTCCCTTTTTCTGTTAATTGCAATTTTCAGAAAATTTCAGACTGTCTACCTGCATAAGCTACAGAAACTTGCCACCATGAAGCACAAGACACAGTGAAATTAGCTGGGACTGTGCTTCATTTTTTCAGGCTCACAGAACTCTGACACCAAAGGATCTCCACCATTCTCCAGAATATCAACAATGCTCTTTGCACCTGAGATGTACCATTGTTTCATGTTTATGTAAATGTCATGGTTTTCACCTGAGACACTCAGAACTAAAGGAAAATTATGAATGAATTATCCTTCAAATTGAGCTTGGCTTCTCCAGTTAGGTTCCAGATATGTCTGAGGAAAACTGTAGTTTGCTTGATGATATAAACCATATTGCCAAAATTCTCAACCTCAGTAGATCCCTTAATTCAAAGTAACAGATGCCTCCTCGTGCCCTCCCAATTTACATTTGAATTTTGTAATTACCTCAAGTTTTTTAAAAAGTGCTTCTTGCCACAGTGAGTATTAAAAGCTGAATCCTAAAAAACATTATATGGGAGGTAATGTATATTGAAGCATTAAAAGAGGCAGAGGTAGGACTGTTCATTATATTTGCTCTGGATCTCGTGAACCTCCCTAACAAGGAAAGTCCAGTGCTCTCAGGAGATCCATAGGTACTTAAGCACATCAGAACTACACCTTCCATTTAATGAACATTTACTTCCTTCTAAATGCCACTCTTGGAGGGAGTAACCAGAAAAAAATGTCACAGAAGATAACATCCCTCATGGACACAAGGCAATAAAACCATCATTAGGTGCAGGTGGCAAATCATTACTCAGAACATCACAGAAGCACTTTACGTACTTCCCCTTCTGTGAAATAGTTGCCAAGAATCCCAAAAGTCAGCAACTGTTAAGTGTGCAATGATGGATTATTTTCTTACATTATTTTTTAAAATTGCTTGCTTGAAAGAAAATGGGAAAAAGATTGGACAGCCCCAAATTCTGTTTTTTTAATCTCTGGTTCGAGCATGTTATCAGACCATTTCATTTCTTTGCTTCTATTTCCTTACATTTATGAAGAGTTAGTTACCCCCAAAAGGCTGGATTTGGAATTATAATAAAGATTAGAGAGATCAATGGTCACTAAAAATGTGAAGCACCACCTGAATGCTCAGTAGCATCCCTAATATTAGCCACAGATGAGCTGTACACTACACTTGGTGGCCCTGGTAAGCTGTTAGAAATAGGTATCTACCTTTCTGAAGCAGTTACAGTTTGAGTCAGTTTTACCAAATATTCAGACAGTAGTCTCCGAATTGAAAAGTTCAGCACATCTCAGAATGAGAAATGAAACTAGATTTTTGTGTCTGCTTCCAAGTCTAGTGGTATCCTAATGGGAGGCTTGTCAGAAAAGCTGATGAGGATAAATGCCCATAAATCATAACTAACCTGGTTGAATTAGCTCTTCCCTGCAGGCTTGTAAGAAGACAGAATTTTATCTGTTTCTCAGAAAGCCAGCCTAGGAGGCATATGATATCAGCATTATAAATCTGTGCTGAAGCATGAGACAGAATAATGACAGTAGAATAATTATCACCATAAAATTAGAAATGCAACCTCCCCTCCTTCCTCACTGTAAGAGAAATAGTTCACTTCTGTTAGGTTTGTCAAAGATTTTAAACTGTACACCTGATAACAGACTACTTGGCAAGAACGCAACGGATGAACAGATCAAGGTAACTATGTCTTTAAGGAGAAAAAGATGGTTGTGAAATAGTTGTTGCCATTTTGATACATATTTAATTAATTGCTGTTACTTGCAGGTTGTAGGTAAGAACAGGAAAAGTCTAGGAGCTATTTAGGATGAGATGCATCCCCAAGTGCTAAAGGTGCTGGCTGGGGTCATTACATGGACACATTCAATTATCTTTGAAAGGTCATGGTGATCAGGGGAGGCTCGTCAGGATGGGAAGAAATCAAATGTCACTCCTATCTTCAGGAAGGGCAAAGAGGAGGATCTAGGGAACTATAGGATGGTCAACCTCACCTCAATCCCTGGGAAGGAGATGGAGTGAATAATCTTGGAAATTATTTCCAAACATATTAAGACAAAGAAAGCGATTTGGAGTAGTCAGCATGGATTTCTGAAGGGGAAATCATAACAGTTGATTAAGGTGATAGCCTTCTACAATGAGGTGATTGGCTCAGTGGCTAATGTTGTCTAACTGGACTTTAGCAAGCCTTTCGTCACGCTCTTCCAAAACATTCTCATCGACAAACTGATGAAGTATGGATTAGATAAATGGGCACGAGTGATAACTGGAGAACTGGGCAAACAGGAATGTCATGAAATTCAACAAAAGGAAATGCAGAGTCCTGCACCTATAGTCCTGAGCAACTTGCTGTAGCTGACCCGGCTTTGAGCAGAGGGGTTGGAGTAGGCAAACTCCAGAGGTGTCTTCCAATTTCAGCTATTCTGTGATTCTTTATTTAGCAGACAGTGGGAGATGGATGAAGGAGAGATATGGGACAGACTCTGTGACACTGACTCTGTGAATAATTCCACTGTAATCAATGAGGATGCTTGAAATGAGTAGTGCTGCTCAGGATAAGAGTAGCTCTATTGTTTCAAGAATTATACTCAAGCATCCTTAAGCTTTATAAAGGCACGAGCAGCAGAAAGTACTTAAAAGATGGGTGTGTACAGATTACTTTTTTTTTTTTACAACAATGGTACCGTTCAGATCATTCACTTTGCCAAACACGTTATCCCCAAAAGCCACAGTATGTTGCAAACCATGGAGCTGAAATTCTATTTCAGATATTAACTCTTGGGACATGATGCTTAGACTCTAACAATCTCAGAATTAAAGCAACAGATGATGAACATTTGCTTAACGACTCTCAGAAACATTTTCTGCTCATGTGTTTACATGGAATGTGTAGTTTTCCCTAAAGGCAGGCAACATATAAAATGTCAAGAAGAGAGATCAGACAAATAGCCATCCCTCTGTGTCCATGCCTGAACTGACAAATTAACAAGAAAAGCAAGGTATCCTTTATCTTTCAGGCTGCTGTAGGAATAAAAGGAGAAAAAAGGAAATACTTTACGTCAAATGCAAAGAACCCCAACCTAGCATTATTTGTAGTAGACAAGCCAAATCTACAGGAAAATATAATTAAACCACTCACCTAAAAGTAGGTGCCTTCAGAGCAATCACAAAGGTGGTACATCAATGGCAAAATAAACCAGAGTAGAGAAGCCCTTTGGGCTTAAGCATGTAATCCAAAATAAAATTAACCTAATTTAATTAATTTTTGTTTTAAACAATACCTCTCACACAGAAGACAGTCACTGATGGCTATAACATTAAACCATCAATGATGATGATACTAATGAAACTATCCCAGTGTCACAATATCGATAGGAGATAAAATTCCTTCAGGATTTGCCTTTTTCAACAGCATGAATGGAGCAAAGAGTCCTCAAAGCAATAGCATGGTCTGTTACTCTGTTCTCTGTCTCAAAGAATGCTGTCATCCTTGATAGCCAGTCTTACTCTGAACAGGTATTAACAGGATGAGATTAACAGAAATGAGTGTAACACGGAACTTGTTCCTGTTACACATTGCATCTTTTTGTTGTTGTTGTTCTAAAAGCGTTATAAGGAGAAGGGAAGGACAAAGGAAGGTTACAAACTGGTCTTTACTTTGTCAGGCAGAAAACATGATTTGCACGCAGATCATTCTAGGAAGAGAAGTCATAAAGATGACACTGCAGCACTTTGATATTTGTCAGTAAAAGATTACTCACAGCAATGCAGGAACAATTAGAACAGAGTTGCATGGATGGATTTGCTAAATCCTTGGCCGTTTTTAGTGGCATGAAGCCAATACTTACCTCCTGATAGCAAGTACTAATTTTTAAAGTGAAATGCATTTTTTATTTGTAGACAGTGACCAAATCACCTGCTGGAAAGCCAAATTCTGGAAGAAGCCAAGAACCTCTTGTGAGGAACTGAGTAACACAATTTGGAAACATTAGGGTCTGAGCAGAGCTATGGGGACTCTATCTACCCCTTCCAAAGTCAGTAGCAAAATTCATGCCAACTTCAGTGGCAAGAGGCATTGGCCCACAAGCCACAGAAGATAGTGAGGTGTAAGCCATGCAGGAGCTTTTAACAAATTATTCCACTAGTATTAGTTTTTTTATGGTTCCATTTGTCCTCATTCAAAGCTCACAGAACCATTATAAATCCAAGGTGTTAAAGAAGCTATAAAAGTATAGTATTTGGCAAATTCTGAATCAACAGAAGTAAAAGGGTTCTATTTAAAAAATATTACCAAGATATTTTCTGAATGTATGTGGTCAAGAATGGAGGTACTACAGGAAGACAGAAAATGACTCAAAAAATGTAATAGCTTATTAGAAGCTAAAATACAATAAAAGTATGATATTTAATCTTAATTACAGCAGATGTTTTAAATACATTTTCTTCCCATTTGATCAAAAGCATCTCTAGGAAAAAAAAAGACTTACGATAAAACCCCAAATAGCCAATTATAACAACTAAGTTGCAGCCTTTTTGTTCAATATCACAGCTTTTTGAAAGCCCTCCCCAGCCTGGCTCTAGATTACATTTGAAATGTAAAGTTTTTTGATTAAAGCGGGTGATTGTTAACCTCCCACTGCTATACTGCTATCGGTAAGTATTCATCTTATTTAGGATGCCAAAAGAAAGGGAGCTGCTGATGCCTCTCAAAATCTGGGGAAAACTGCACTGGTTTTTTTTTAAAAAGTTTTAAAATGTTTTATTACAAAACCCAGGAGTTCTTGTATTGTTTATTTCTGGCATGGTTATTTGTAGCTTAGCAGTCCTTAAATGTCCAAACTAAAATTAGGGTTCTATTCTTTGTAATGCTCCATGATTCTCATGACAGACACTCTCTTACCTGAACATTTTTTTTTAATATAATTAGATAGGGGAGATAAAGAATATGACACTGCAGGTACATTTATAAATGACAAGTAAAATAAAAAGAAAAAAGCTGGATTTTCTATTAGAAAATGTAAGGACTCTCTGGAAAACAGAGGGGTAGGCTTTCTTTGTGGTTAACTCTCTTAAGTCTCATTGTAAAACACAGGCTTAACATTTTGCCCAG
Source organism: Haliaeetus albicilla (assembly GCF_947461875.1). Lineage (NCBI taxonomy): Eukaryota > Metazoa > Chordata > Aves > Accipitriformes > Accipitridae > Haliaeetus > Haliaeetus albicilla. Next base: position 11,333,245 of record NC_091493.1, read on the forward strand.
GTTACCCAGAAACCCATGCCTAAACCAAACCCTGCTCAAGGGCAGAGCCAAGACCACTTTAACATCTTCATCACATAAACCTCATCTGTGTACAAATTCTTTGCAACTATTTTCTGCTGGAATGATACAGGCTAAAAACAAGAGGTAAGTTATAGGCATACATTCCTTCAGCTTCTCCCCTCCACCAGTGTACCTGCTATCAATAACATGACCAAAATGCTGCTCTAAGAGATGCTACAAAGCACTAGCAAGATTTCTAGCAACAGTAAGTGACTTTTTTTTTTTTTTTAAAGAAAGACTAACACTGATCACATTTCAGGAAAAGGGAGGTGTAGGTCTAGCTCAAAGAGCTGCCCGGTATTACCTTTCTTCTTAAGAGCTTGAACAAATCCTTTATTCTGTATTGTCTACTGTTCTTTGTCTACTTAATTGACGTAACCAGCATGCGCTTCTCCCAGCCTTCACCTATCTGCTGTACTTTGTGAGTAATGTCTTTGGGCCAGAAATAGTCTCTAACGATGGAACAGCAGAGTGCAAGCATAGCAGCAACCTAATCTCCTCTGCAGCTTCTAGACACTACTGTAGAAACCATAGTGTTTGCACAACCCCTCTCAGCTGTGAACACCTCCTGAACACTGGTACCTCTTTGCTGGTCAAGGACCATATTTGTTGTCTTTCACCCTCACACCTTCTATTGAACATGCTGGTTTTGTTGTTCATTGCACAAAACACGGCATAACTGAAGAACACCACATTAAATTCACATCGATTAAATAATAGGTGGATCCCACAAGACTGTTTAAGAAGCTGCAAGAAGTATTCTCTAAACTGATAGCTACACGTTAAGGGAGCTCACAAAACATTTTTGTACATGGAGTGCAACTGAAGCATGGAATGGACAACCACACACACAGCCATCTGAGTCTCCTTCGCACTAAAACTGAAACTTATTAATACAGTTAATTAAAAGACAGAGAAAAAGTTAAAACAGCTGTCTACATCCTAGAAAGAAGACAGCCTTCAGCTGGTTCACTGACTTTTTTTTCTTTTTTTTAAACAGCTAATTCCTAGTGACTTCATAGTTGTAGATAGCTTAACTTAAGTGAGTTCAAAATATCTATTTCCAAGTGTATTTCTCTGTAAAGCACATTTTGGGAAAATGGAGTCTTTGGAAAGATGAGCTATCAGAATACAACAGAAGCCAGTAGTTTGTTCTTGAAGGAGAGGGGATGTAGCTATTTAATGCCCTTGTACTCTAAAGCAATGATATTCAGCTGCATTTTATGATACATAGATAGAGATATAATGATATAATGTTGATTATTCATACTACAAAGTAAAACCGCAGAAGATTAAGGATAATTTGTTACCCCTGATAAAATATTTAATCCAGGACACCTCAGATTTGCTGGCATGACATCAGATAGCATTTATTTGTGTGAGGTTTTGAGAAACATGAATTTTCAGTGGATATAAAACAGTCTCATGCTTTGTCTTGTTATCTGGTTGAATTTAATTAATTAGACTTGCATATAAGTGATATGCTCTGTATTTATTCCTATTGCAAACATAACTCACTATCTTATACGCAGACTATGTAAAATGTGCAAAGCTAAACATTTTGGCTCATTCATTAGCTTTTGGCTTTAATAATCTGCTATTGCCCTGTTCCAGGTAAGATTGCTCAGCAATGTATATATTTAGAAATTGAGCGGCATGAAGGGGTCATAAAATGGCCTTCATTTGCTCAATGCATATTCTCCTTAGTGCAGGAAATTCCCTCTGCAAATACTTCTATATGGAGCTATGCCCTTATCTCTACTCCACTCTCCTCTCAGTATGGGGATGGTACCTGTATGAGGGGTACCAGGCTGGGAAGGCAGCAAAGCTCTTCCTAGAGTAATCTCCCCGTGACAGAAGGCCAAATACTAGTACTAAGCCAGTGTTAGAACGTAAAGTCAGCTGGGCCTTTAGGTCCCTTCATGGAATAAGCATAGCCGTTATTTTTTTGGTCCTGGCTGCATCATAGCTTGTTCAGATCATCTAGTATCATCCAAATGCTAAAGAAGCATGGTAAGTTAAATAAGCCAGTCAAGAGTTGAGAACAGTATATAAAATAACGAAACGTGGATACATATCTGTAATTATTTCAAATAAGCATTTAAAGATGGTTACAAGAAAAAGTAAGCAAGAAAATGGGATCATTAGGGACTAAATAGATATACACCATTATTCAAAGCACATTAATTAATCTGAACTCATTTTGGCTACCCAGTGGATATCTCCTATTTTACCTCTCACATTCTGAAAACATCAGGTATGTAGCTGCTATTTGGGTGGACAGATTTTTGTACCTTGCTTTCAGGGCAAATCTTACTCTTTACAATGTACATTTGCTACACTACACTTTGTATAAGAAACTCTGCCCTTTGCACTAGCGGCTTATTTGTTTTCCTTACAATTTAAACATCACTTAACTCTATTGTCTGGTATTTCACAAGGGACTGCATTAGGCCAGCATGCTTTACCTCAAAGAATTTCATGCTACACTGGCATATTTCTGGTTGAAGGTGTTAGATATCCATTTAATAAATATTTTAGGAACTCAGAAAGTGTGCCACTGCTGTTTCATAGTCTGATAATTTCCTTTTTTAAGACACTGTTAAGAAACCATAACACTCATTCCTTTCAGCCAGTCTTCTCCAGGCATAGAACAACTCCAGTAACACTGAATTTCAAATTTATCAGAGATGGAAGTGCACCTCAGAGACTAAAAACTGCTGAGGGTAACAGAGCAAATTTATCAACAAAAGCACTTTTACCATTTGATGCCAGGTAAACTTTGCGTTAGCCACATGGCTGTGGGAGCAATACAGCTTGCTTTATTAATAGCATGCATTTAAGAGTCATCACGTCAGCATTCTTCTCTTTATCTCCCCAACCTTCAGGAGAGCCTTTACATCAATCTGAAAGTGGGGTTTTCTCACTGATGAAAATCTAGCAGTAAATTCTATCAATTTACAGCAGTACAGTAGAGCTGGAGCAAAGCTATAGTAGACACTCCTAGTCTGACTTAAAATGCCAGTATGCCATGTTAGCCAAAAAAACCCAAGTAGATACAGCACAATAGTAGTGATATTGGCAAGGACTACAGAAGTAACAGCAGCAGATGTCCATAAATCCTAAATCCTTCAGGCAATGTCTATATCCCAAGCCTGCTCATACACAGATGACAGCAGAAAATGTGCTTGCAGTCCCTAAAGAAGTTATTCACCAAGCTGAGTTTGCCCAGCTGTAGTCATTGGTACTTATTTCTGCTACAAATTATTTGTCATGGTCTCTAAATTGAGTCCCTGTCATAGTGGCAAGTTATTGTGAAGCTTATCATCAACTTAAATCAAGTTATACACTAGAACTATGCTTGCATATACTTTGCTGGTTTTCACGTGTGCTTGAAAAACCTTAGGTGAACTTAATTTGTTGCATATGGTTCAGCAAAACAAGCTTAATACACCAATTAGTACTGTGAGAACTACCAGCATTTATGTTAAGATTGGCTGCTTACAGAAATTACTGCTTTCCCTCTGTGAAAACCAGCACCAGCCTCTACAGGAAGTACTTTTACTAGAGCTGAACACATTCATGAACACATGAAGCCTCCCAAATATGACTTTATTCTTCTAGTATTGGTGGCAGCAGAAATCCCTCATGCCCTGTGCAGCTCCCTCTGAGCAGTTCATGATCTGTGACTCTGCAGCTGCCCCAAAGTTCAACGCAATTCTCCATACAAAATGTAATCAAACAATTTCTTCCAAAAAACCTCAATACACAGGTGAAATAACTCATCCTGTGTGCCAAGAGACAATTTTCCTCTGTGAGGGAATGTATACATCTTCAAATTCTCTTCATGGAAGACACCTACTTTGGCCATAAATCTAGTGTTTAAACTCAGTCCGTATATTGTCCCACTGATCAGTGTAACAAATAACATATGGAGCTGGATGCACTCACTCAGGTGTCAGGGTTTAACTCCACCCAGCAACTAAGCACCACGCAGCTGCTCGCTCACTTCCCCCCCACCCAGTGGGATGGGGGAGAGAATCAGAAGGAAAAAGGTAGAACTTGTGGGTTGAGATAAGAACAGTTTAATGGTACAGAAAGGAAGAAACTAATAATGGTAATAATAACAATAATAAAATGGCAATAATAATAAAAGGGTAGGAATATACAAAACAAGTGATGCACAATGCAATTGCTCACCACTCGCTGACTGATGCCCAGTTAGTTCCCAAGCAGTGATCTGCACCCCCAGGCCAACTCCCCCCAGTTTACATACTGGGCATGATGTCACATAGTATGGAACACCCCTTTAGCCAGTTTGGGTCTGCTGTCCTAGCTGTGTCCCCTCCCAACTTCTCGTGCCCCTCCAGCCTTCTTGCTGGCTGGGCATGAGAAGCTGAAAAAAAATCCTTGACTTAGTCTAAACATTACTTGGCAACAACTGGAAAACATCAGTGTGTTATCAACTTTCTTCTCATACTGAACCCAAAACACAGCACTATACCAGCTACTAGAAAGAAAATTAACTCTACCCCAGCTGAAACCAGGATATCAGGCCACTGAGCAATTTGACAAGGCCATAGGGAAATACTTGCAAAGATGGAAAAACATGAAAATACAATATGTTGGTGCTCTGGAACACAAAAAATATGTTGCATGTGTAAATTTTGGCAAGCCTAGCATGTTACTGATTATGGCTGCTTTTATCCTAGAGAAAACACATCAACATTGAAAATGAGGCCCTGGTAAGCATGAGCCCAAAGTGTCTCAGTGATTTAAATTTTAAACAGCAACTTCTAATTATGCAAAATTGACACAATGTTAAAAGTAGAACTGTATCACACCCGAAGAAAGACCTTTGTATTTAGGATGAGGGCCATCATTCATGAATACAGACTTGAACTGTCTTTTTTCTTTCATCAACATGTTTAAAAAGGCAAGATTTTCATTGCCTATTTCATTGCAATTGTAATGTATCCATTTTCTCTTTTCATCTGCTAAAATTCACCTATGGAAGAAATACAAAATTCTAGCTAGGGAACACCAGACATGTAGTTATTTGGGAACAGTTCTCCTACACCAAAACCAGTGATTCTGGGAACAAGCAACTGAAACTTCCTTAGCTATTAGGATTGCAATGGTCTTCAATAGAACTGCTGTCATGAAGCTCTAAACTTTTAAACCTTCCAAATATTGGACTGTACAATGTACCATGACAATGATTCTGCTTTGTTGTTTTTCCTCCCAGCTTTTGAATATGTTTCTCATTCTGCTGCTGGCAACAGTAGGGAAAAAAAGAAAAAGAAAAAAAAAGTAAAGCCTCAGACTACTTACATAAGCAAAAAATTGCCCCAGGAATTTGCAGATGTGCTGAATCCACTACATTTCATTTATGATTCAGTATCAAGGAAGGTTACTCAAGCATTACGAATGGTCCTATTGAAGGCAAAGACAACAATGTAAATGCAATAGTGACTTCAAAGACAAGAGTGAGTAAATATCCAGTCTAAAGTCTGACCCTGCTCTTTCCTCCATCTTGCTATGTTGTGGAGGAAAGAAGATATTTTTTTTTTGGTCTCAGATCCTTTGTAGATTGCCCTCCTCCCCCCCGACCACCCCAAATTCTTTTTTGTCTATTTTGTTTTTTAAGGGGAAGACTAGATCTGAGGGTGCATCTATCAACAATCTCACCCTTTGATTAATCAGGTGAGAAAGACACCTACTGATCACAGGACAGTAGACTCAACAGAGATGTTGCAAAGATGTCCTGTGACTTCCCTTTGTGAACATACTTCAAAGTGCAGCAGCAAGCAGTAGTCACAACGGAAGAAATACATTTGTAACCATGTTCTCCAGGGAAAAGCTACCAACGCAAAACTAATCCATGAGAACGAATGAGTGCAACTATACGCAGTTTTCATGTACACATTAAACACACACACATCTTTGACCATGGGCTGATTTTAAGTTCAGTTGTCTTCATTTTTTAGAAAGTAATTTCTTTCTTGTGATATCTCTGAGAAAAATACACTCTTGCACATCCTCCCTTTTCACCACCAATAAATAGTATGCTAGCATGAATCTTTTACCAAAAGAAATCAGAAACGTATCCTCGTCCTTTACCACAAACAACTGACTTCACATTACTGGGAAAATGACTCTTCCTGGCAAGTCTGTCATTCAGGCAGGTAACTCCCTAAGCAAGGACTTCTTTGACTCCAGGCAATAATTGTGGCATGTAAGTTCACATATCTTGTATGACTTTGATAATATTTCTTCATGTTTCAACTGCCTCAAAGAAGTGATAAGCAAACACCAGTCATTTACCTACATATCATCCTTTTTCACTGTTCTGCTATGTGAATTGGGTTTATACCAACCCCTATATGAACTACCAAGTGGTCATAACAGTCGTTAACAGGAGCAAGAGTCTTTCTCTCATCTCTGTGCAGAAAGAAGTCAGATTACTCCTGTGCTTTACTGAACTAGCTTCTTTAATAAAACATTGTGGTACTAAGCATGTGTTCGTTAGTGCTTATACATTAGTCAGACTTTCATCCACCCTAGTCACGATCCATGTTTTTGCAAACTCCCTCATCATGGACCTTCACAGACCTCAGGGTCTTATAAGTGCCTGCACTACAAAAAATCAGGGACTTTTGTCACAGATTTACTTCCTGGCTTTCAGTTTCTTTGTTCCAGTTTGAGACCTGGTACACTCTTCAAATTGCTACGAGCATTATGGCTATAGTTAGGAATGTCCATAGCTCTATAATCCCATTACATAGCTAATTTCACAGGGCTAAAATGCAGGATCAGCCAGTACCCCATCTGTCTTCCACTTGAGGAACTTTTATAAGCACAGTTAAGAAAACGGGAGTCCCCAAATAGCATGAGACTCTGATCCATTAGGATATCAGCCCCACACAAATGATTTTCTATTCGGAGTACATACTGAATACATACTCCTCTATTTCAGGAGAACATCACATTGCCATTAGCTAATTTTAATTTCTATTTTTTCTTTCAGGTTAAGTCACTATACAAATTGTATAGAAGAGGGTCCTTTGCTCCAGAGGTCTTACCAGCCTGGAAAAGACATTGCAAAGTAGGACTTTCATTACAAAATGGTCAATACATTAGGTACTGTTCCCCTAGGAACATGCAAACAGAAACCTCAACTGCTGTTAACAGTGTCACTACATCACTTAAGCAGGCGCTTAAGGTGCTGCACTATCCCTGTATGGCTACCATGGTGCATATTCACACAAAACCAATTACAGAATGCAAACATCCTTTATGTATTAGCATCACACATTAATCCTACAGAACACTCAAATGTTCTCCTTCCCCCAAATAAAGCAAGGATATTAGAAAGTACAGCTTCCAAATAAAGCTTACTTGTCGATAAAATTAAGTGGCTAATTACAGAAACTACTAAAAAGCAGCAAAGAATCATGGATGCTATATATGGTGGGAAGCCTTTTGTCCTTTGATAAATCTCTCTCCCACTGGAACAAGGCTGTAATCCAGACTGCTAAAATACTTGAGCAAAATGACACTTGCTGTTTTCCGTACGGCTCCATGGGAACAAGCATTAATCTAACTCACAACATGTCCTACTGTGGTCATGTACATGACAGCATTTGTAAGCCACACAAATCTCTAGAGACCTCAGCAGTATATTAGGTTAAACTCTGGAAGCATTAGTTCAAATCCGAATTTTGACAAAATTCAAGTTCTCATTGGCATTTGCCATACAGAGTCCTATCCAGACTGGTACAACGATCTGGTATAAGCTTAGTTTAAGAAATGCAGGGATGCTACAGACTTGGACAGATGCATATGCGAACTCTGGGGACTAAACTCAATACTGCTATGTTACTACTTGGGACCTGTTACTCACAACCATGGCCATTTCTGCATTAAAAAAGATCAGTGAAAACATTGATCAACAAATGCAGAGCAAGCAGTGAAAGGAAGGATGCAGCAACATTATTTTGTTTTGTTTACATACTGTATTGGATTAAACTATTCCCTCTTAAAGACTTCACACATTTTAATCTCCTAGTTTACAAATATTTTAAGTTCACTCCACACTCAGTGTTAGAAAATATTTCCATAGAAATAAAGAAATAGGAGGCTGGAGTTACAGGCTGAGCCTGCCTCTTCTCAGTGGTCCTTGCCTGATTGAGAAGCACATATTGTCAAGAAGATTCATTATGCCATAATTATTCAGTCCCATTGACATATTATCTGCCTCCCTAATCCTAAAGAGGACTAATGAGGCAAAATATTTGACTTACTTTGATGCTTACTTTTCTGTTTATGGAAGCTGTCCTTCATTTTTGGTTTTTTTTTCTGTGAGATGCTGACGTTTATTTTGACAACAATGACTGTAAATCTGCACAGGTCAGAACAATGTAACACTCAGATTTGTGTCTCACATGAGATTTCACCAACAGCACCTTGCCTTTTGTCAATGCCTGAATTAGTCCTTCCTCCCAAGAATCTCAGCGTACTGTATGTACTTCACAATTATCCTAGCCCAGCTTGACAAAGAATAGGGAGTGAAAATTATAAAGGAATTGCTCCTTCTGGACAGGATGTCAGGATAGCTACCAATGAGAATTTTCTTCCAAATGCAGTAACTTGTTATGCATTGATCAAAACCCAGGTGTCGCATCATGCCATTGATTTCAAAAGACAATTCTGCTTAAAAACTGAGGACATAATATGGGCCCAAGTTTTTCATAGCTCTGTCACAACTCCCACTTAAAATAAATCCTTTAAAACTGAAACTACCACTTAGCCTTAAACTGTGCTTATTCACAACCTCTCTGGTTTAAGAGACTTTCTATAGAAAAACATGAAATTGTCAGTTTTATAAACTTCCCGTTACCTTCCATAATAAAACTACACAGAAGTTAGTATCAGACATTGCTTTAGGTGTATACAACCACACTGATGCAGGCAGAGAGCATGCAGAGCAGAAGATCTTGCATTTGGCTTTATTTTCTGTGATGTAGTTTATGGGCTGGACTTCGTCCACAAGCAGCAGTGTTGTTTTCAGATCTTCATCTGAACAGTAAGATTTGGTCAGTCAGTGTTTTTTTCATCTCCACCATACAGTCATGTATCAGTTTTATTCTCGTATAGACAACGACTCTCTGTTTAGCCTTAAAAATCCATGAACACAAAGCAGATGCATGTAGTTGCATCAGACACCAAGTCTGTCTGGAGAACAGCTTCCAAATGGCAGTAGAAGCACCATCTCACAGTGTAAATTCACTGTACAACATGAAAAGACAGGTCAAGTAAGACAGAAGAAAACCAGAAGAGAAAATCTGGTTATTTATGGAACTTGCAGTAAGATGGAAAGCATTCTTCCTTCAGATTACCACTTTGATTCCAGTCCTTAAGAACACACTGTGGGAAGGTCACTGGATGGCTCAATCTCATTCAAAAGTCAACAGGGTCTATAGTCTACAGTACTAGAGGCAAAAGGAACACAAAACTAGGAGCTGGTAAGTAATGCATCCTCTCCTCTAACACTGGTGACCCTCCCAGATCTGGTTTGAAACAAACAAGTTAGTGGGATAACATGACAAAGCAATCTCTGATCTTATGTCTCAAAGGCCAACTGTTCCATATAAACACAGGACTCCTCGCTTTCAAGGGTCTTTTCTAGAGCCATTTTTCTTGTATTTGTGTGTGTGTGTGTGTGAAATGGGGAAATTGCCACTGTTTTTTTAGATCACACTACATTTCACTTACCTAGGAAAGCTTTTAAAGAGGTTGAATGCAGTCAAGAAGTCTCAGCAGGGAGGTTAAAATTTGGTAGATTGTAGGTAGACCTTAGGAACCATGGAAGTGGAGTGAAAGAAGTTCCTCACTGCTTTCTACGTTCAGTGAAGGATCAGCCCATCTTCCATGTATGGGTGCAGAATCTAGCAGTTTCATGAAGGGGAGCAGGTAGTAAAAAAGCAACACAACTATGCGATGTGTATACACTCAGTTATGACTGAACCAGGTTTAGCATAGACTTTGTAGCCCTCCCACAGCAGGCTAATTCATTGCACCTTCAGCTATACCTCACAAGCTGCACAAGCCCCATGATTGCCTTGAAGAGACTTGGTTAGTGGCAACATGGCAGTGCTTTACTGCTCCATAGAACTCTTCATTTCATAAGCTGGGACATTCCAATTTAAAGCTCATGAGCCTTATTGCCTAAATAAAATTAACATGCAAAGGAGATTTGCCTCAAAATTTTATATGGGAAGTAAGGGCCCTGAATGCAATTCAACATACATTGCTCTTGGTGAATACAATTGCATTCCATGGCAATTTTCAAAGTCTTGAAATTTGCCTTTATTCGTAATTGAAATGAAAACTTTTTTAATATGTTCCATTAAATGGAAAGTGTGTCAAAACATCCATTTGTGGTCTGAAATTTGAACTTAATGATTCAGAAAAGGAGTGCTTGAGTGTGGATCATCTAACAACCTAACACTAATCTGCAATGGGGCAGATACTGGGATTGAGACTCTGTTCCTGATCAGCAGAGATGAATATGAAATTTCTGCATAACCATGAGCCTCCCTCCCTCTTTCACCAACAAAAAAACCCACCCCTTACATATTCACTAAGCATTTTGGTTTTAATAATATGACGTCAGTCAAATTGTACCAGTTATCTCAATTTTTATACAGCTAGTATGAGTTCCCATAATAAAGACAATGTGAGAGACAAACCCTTCAAAAACCTTGAGGGGATGTGTCAGTGAGTACTGACTATGTAACTAGTAGGCTGTGTATTTCTAACCTAAAATTCCTCTATACTAAAGTTTTGAGCCACTAAACAGATGCTGTCAGTGGGGATTCTTAGCAGTGATTACAGGAGTTTGGTTCCCAACCAGAGAAGTCAGAACAGGACAGGACTTTCCCCCAAAAGGCTGGTCTGAAAATCTTTTCTTTTTAATCTGCCAGTAGCTGGTCATCGGGAGACTAAATAAACACAGCAGTTGTTTGCTACTGCTTTTGATAGACACACAATTACAAGATGCATTAGCCATCATGCCAATTCCATCTGTGCTCCACAGTTTGGCAAAGTCAACTAGTAATTTCTCATCCTTCCAAACAGAGGTGGCAAAAATGATATGGTGACTCTCACAAAGTATGAGATGCAGATATCAACTAGCAATGGGCAAATTTTATGTAACCTACTATGCTGCTAGAGGAGAGAGATGTCTTAGTTCTCATCTTCATTCTGTGAAGCTCAACAAATATTGAGACCAAATATGGTTAAAACATGCCTGTACATCAGACAAAATTTCAATTATAAACTGCTGGTTTATTTGAATCACTTCATCAATCTCAGTTATCAATTCTCACAGCTGCTAACAAACCTCTGATTTAATAGTGGCAAATGACAGAACTAGCATGATACCACATTCTTTGTTGTACTGAAAGTGGATGGAAATTATATTTGAGGGAATTAGATTATAGCTCTACAAACAAGCAATGAAAAGCTCATTGTACAGCAATTCTTACAAGCATTGAACCATTTTCAGATGGAGTTCCTTTTCTAAGCTGTGCATTGTCATGATTGTGGAGTCTGCTCCTACGGTAGGTATACCCAGTCACCCAGGGCTGAAGCAACTGTTACTTACATTTCTTTATGAAAATGTTCTGAAATAAAGAGTATCAGAACACCCAGAGGCACTCAAAAGCCAGCAATCGACCTAGTTAGTCCACTATTGTGTCTCCAGAAGGCTGGTATCAGAACTCTCAGGTCCTGAAAACCTGAGGTAGGCAACTGCAGATTAGGCAGTTTCTTCCCAACATCTCAACTAAAGATTGTCCTGTTCCCTAAGGCACAAGAAAAATATATCTGCTTTTCAAATTTCAACAGCTTCATTAAGGAACCTGATTGGCTGAAGAAAGCTACAAAGGACATAACCTAGATGATGCTGTTAAATCCTGAAGTCTCTGGTGAAACCCACTGCAGTTTATTCCAATTCCTTTTGGATATCATTTTATGATAATATAATGAATGTACACACAGGGATGAAGTACTTTGAAGAGCTCAGATACAAGCCTGACCCTACGGAAAAACAATTATCTGAATCATGGCCTAAATACTAACAAATACAAGAAGTTCACCACACCAATTTTTGCTCTTATTTATGCAATCAGGTAGAAAATTATCTTTTGTGAGACTGCAGAGTTTTCCCCCAGGTGCTCTTTCAGTATTTTCTTCTCCTTGAAAATGCTCACAAAATTACCAAGATTCTGATTATGAAAAGATGGTGTGTGGGAGCAAGAGCACACTGTTTTTAAATAGAGCTCTGTTTGCTTGTTTTGTGCCTAGAGGGGAATAAAAATGAAAGCCAGTAAACAAACAAAAATTAGAAGAACTTCTCCCCCCCCCCTTATTTCCTTTTAGCGAAGCTGATGAGATGAGTCCAGCCAGGCTCTCCCCATCCACCTTTTCTCATCCATGTTTCTTGTGGGAATACTGATGAAGCAGGAAAGGCTTTGAACTTATGCATGCACCTCTTTCATCTAAAGCTTCCACTGTGGTTTTAAAGAATACAAAACACACATACATTTAAAAGAAAGAAAGAAAAAAAAAAGGTTGTTGCAATAAATCTATTTTTCTTTTACTCCCTGGTGAAAACAGCAACACAATGCTTTCTCCATTTAAGTAAAAAGCAATCTGTACCTGATCTCTTCACCAACTCTTGGGATGAAACAATTTAAACCAATTTGAAAAAAGACAAGGAGCATCAACATGTGAAGAAATTAGAAACAACAAAAGAAATGATGCTCCGTACAGAAAGCACTGCCCATTTTAGAGAGGAAAAAACATGCAAGATAAAATCAAAAGGACGCATCTAACATTATAAATGGGGGAAATCACTAAGCTTAGAGGACTGGACTCTGCTTCGATGCTGTGGATGCTCTTGTGCAGACAGCCAGTGAGACTGTTCTGGGTAGCAGGTTATACTCAGTGTACCAAAGCTGATTGTACTTGTATGATCCTGGGAATTACAAGTGGTCTCTCTCTAACAAAAACTCCTAAAAGAAGTAGGATATTTTTCTGTCCCTCTGCAAATTTCTGAAGTTACTCCCAAGTTACACAAGAGACACAATGATGAGAATGCAACCTCAAAACATTGTATGACTTGAACAAGGTAGCCTGATCACTGTAGCTTACATGGGTTACCATGCAGACTAAAATGTAAAGCTTCACTCCTTGAATTTACAAACACAGATTGATGTCAGAGAACAGCAGACTGCTGTGCCTGGAGAACATTCAAGAGAAAAACACATGTAGGAATATAGATAACTGTATGTCTATCAGAAACCTGAGCTTAATATGAATTTAGTTGACAATGTTATTGATACCTTGCTGAATTCTGAAGTCATGAACTAAGGACCAGCACTAATAAGTGTTCACATGTGTAAATAAAAAGGCAAATTTGTTATGAAGCATTTTGTATGCATTAATATTTTGGAAGAATAATAATCAAGAAGGAAACAACACTGTGAGAGCAGCCTTGCCTGTTGTCAACAAGGTGAACCTTATGCTTTCCAGCTGGATTTGGTCTGGTTTACAAAATTTATCCAGAAATATCATGAAAACAAATTTTGACAAGATTTTCTGATTTCCCATCTATTGGTTAAGCAGGTTTGGACTTTGGGATTTCTACTTTTATTTCTTGATTTTCATCTAGATATTAAAATAATATTTACTGGGTATGTTGAACTTTTGAAAAAGAAATTAGCTGAAAGCAGGCAAGCCTTAGGAAAGTAGCACTAAGATTAATAAATCTAAAAGAATGTTTTCACCAGTGGAAAATACTGTTTTAATAATGATAAGTCATTTCTCTTTATTAAAGGGTTACTTGGAACCGTGGCATGTTTGCCACAGGTTCTGCTTACTAAACACTGGATCCTGTAATGGCAAGCTGAGAAGTGGAACTTGAAAGACCTTTATTGTAATTCTGTCTTTACTTCCAGAGTCCTGAATGAATTTGGGCAAGGCTTTTCATCTTTCTAGGCCTCAGTTTCCCCCATCTGCAAATGAGAAGAATGATATCTATTCTCTTTGCCAAGCCCCTCCAGATCACTTAGCTTTTCAGATGACATTTCATTAAGTATTGCTACTACTACTCTCAGTTTCCAATATAGCTAAGCTAAAAGTGAGTTGAGGTGACATTTCAGTAGCAAACTCATTTTATAACAAATTTTGTTAAAGCATTTAATCTAAGTACATGACATAGATGAGAGCATGTGGTGGAACATTTTGATAGCAAATATACAGACTAGAAATTATATTTGGACTAATCAGTATCCATTTTTATATTTACTTTCTGCAAACTTTTCAATAACTGCATTTTACTAGTTCAAATATGTATGACATGTAAATTTGAAATTTGTATGTGCAGCTATTCACTCCAAGTATCAAATTGTATAATGAACTGGAAAAAAAAAATCCCATTCTAGGAAGCTGATATAACACACCCAACCAGAGGTAAGAAACTTGTGATCACGAGAGGTAGGTAAGTAACTCCGTAAGAAAAAAATGGTCAGTATTAGGGCATTGGTTTGGGAAAGAAATGAGGCCATGAATTATTTACCATTCCAATGTAAATGCAATAACAGAGAAAACTGATCATGGGAAATCCACACACTGGAAATCCAATCACACACAAAAAGACACAGAAATTAATCATATAAATTATTCACTGAAAAGTTATGGCTAAACTGTTATATGACATTTATTTTTTACTAGTCTGAAAGACCACAGCTTAATATTCTACTAAGAAACAGTTAATTTCCCACACCTGTGTTAATTACTTGTATATCCCAATTAACATGAGATAAATTGCATTCCTTTTGAATAAACCATCCAAGATGACAGTCCCAAATCATTTTAAAAGAAAGACTAACCATTTTGTTCTACTTATAGTAGAATTACTATTTCATTTATAAATTATGTTGTTTGCATAATTACTGTGATTTTTATTAAATGCACCTATAGAGGGAAAAAAAGAAGATTATTTTATACTTTTTTTTTCTCCATTAACTATTTGGAGTTAGAAATAAAAGCAGTGAGACAGCTCATTAATATCTGAGGTTTTGGAATGGTGGACAGTGGGGAAAGAGGGAAGGAAGTAAAGGTTTGTTGGGAGGAGACAATCTGTTGATCATTACACCATGTCAATATGATTTATACTTTGGGTCTCTATAGGTTGCCTAGTTTAGGGGAAATAATTTGTGGATTGTGTCCAGAAATGCGTGATGTGTAGATGTTTCTGCATTACTGGTACTGTATGAGTGTCTGTGATAGCACAGAAAAGGCCAAAAGGAACCCTTTGGATCATGGAGCTTATGCTCTTGTCTTATGGAGAACACTGTTACAGGATGGCTGTGTTTCTATCAGAGGTTGGGGTTAGGATAGGAAAGGAGACATTTGTTAGTATCAGCAACTTGTACAGAAGTTTTGTGGTGCAATCAGCATCCAGTGTAGCCTGTCGTGGGACAGCAAGAAAGATGATCTCACTTCAACCTCCACAGCCCAGCTCTCCACTCTACCTTTTCTTTTGGCCTTTATATGTCACTTGCCGTATGGGTGCTCCTTGCTCCCATCCCCTAGTGAAGTACTCCTGACAGCTATAGCTCTAAGACAGTTACTCAGCCCAGAAGAGCGAGTGCCTTTTCATTACGAGACAGTGTTGTATTAAACCACACAAGCATCCTGAAGTCACATTACATGTTTGTATTTTAATAACTTGCATGTCTGTGCTACACTCCTACAGTAGAGCTTTAGGGCAGCTGCAAGCAAGTTGAAAAAAAACCTCCTGTGCCGGACTATACCCAGGCTCATTAACCTTGCCTCTAAACAGGGTTAATTAGATCAGACTAGGCCTCAAGCTAACATAGTGACTATTCTGCATTGTGCCATTTCCACATGCCCTTGTGATTCAGCTGCATCAGCAAGTGTGGGAATGCAATTTCATAAGGTTCCAAATGTGATTAATTTTGCCCCATAGGATCATTCTTTCTTCCTACTGACAGGATAACTAGATGACACTTCTGGGTCTAGTCTTCTGATCCTGAGTCTGACTTCTGACTTGCTTAAGGTAGATTACTCTTTCCCTATTCTCACAGTAGACAAAGGAGAAAAAAAACTACTGCAACATTCACATGTATTCTCAGATCTCTCCATAGTGTGTCAGGCCAGAAGAATAGTGTCCTGCTCAGTACTAACTAGTGTGAGAGTGCTGATGAGGAAGCAGTAAGGTTATAAAGGTTTCCGTACTGTTCAGCCCAGTGCAAATCAGAGATTTCTAAGCTACCATTTAATGCAATCCAATTCATGAACCATGAACAACTGGATCAGCTATCTCAGGCACACCATGGAGCTGATGCAACAGTTCTTGTAAATCTGAACTGGTCGTACATCCTGATACTACGCCTTACAAGAAATGAGGTTGCTTGCACCTTATTCACATCTAACAGTACTGCACTGCACCACACAGAAGTACGTACAGACCTTCTTAGTTCATCTTCAGTTACTTTCAGGACATCAGTTTTGTGCAGCTGCCTTGGGGCAATATATACACATATTCATCAGATATCAAGTGTAATAAATTGCAGTCATGTGATAAATTGCATTATAATTCCATTTTAATAAATGAATTATTAATCCCATTTTCACCAAACTCATTATTATTTTCCAGACTTCTAAACACCACAAAAAATTACGAACAGCTGTTTCTCTCCCCAAAAATCTATCCCAAACCATTCAGATCCAAAGTCAAGAGCAATAACATTCAACTTATATTTCAGTGGCACCCTCGTCTTATGACCCTCCAGTATTAAAGCAATCAAACAATTTTAAACTGTCAAAGTACTACTGACTATAATGTAGTAATCAGTTTACACAGGGTACTTTCACATTCCAGCTGTTCCCCTTGGACATTGATATGCATATTTACTGTGGACCAGTATAAGGCAGTGAGGAAAACTTTGGCAGGAAACTGCTATCTGAAAAGTCAATCTTTCAATTTAAGATAATTTTTTTTTAAAATCATCAGTTTTCTCAATGGATTTCAGGTCCCATAGTTCACTTTATACATACTGCCCGTTTCCACTGAGCAGCCAGCTCTGTCAGGTTTCTCACAATAGGGTGACAACAACTCAGCTTTATCTCCTGAGGAGAGAGGAAGAGATGGCTGTACAGCAATTGTTAGAAAGATGAGTGCATGAAATATTACAAGTATCCACATGGCAGCCGCGGGGGATACAGAAGCCCTGGGAATAAGAAAAATGCCTCTTCAGATTAGTGATTTTGTTACGTTCAAGCCAAGAGATTTATTTAATACGAGAGAGTTAATTACAGGTAGCCGCATTGATAGGCAATTCCAATCTCAGAGAGCGGATTAAATCCATTCATTGCACGTGTGTATGTCTGTTTGTAGACACTTGCTACTGTTATCTGAGGAAATTACAATAACAGTTGCAGTTTATTTTCTCCACTGTAATCAAAAGACAGAATTTTACTTTCTTTTTTTCTTCCACAAGGATCTCTCAGGGTTGGAAAGAAAATTTAATTGTTGCACTTTGATAGACAACAGTCAGATCTTTTTAATCTTTATTCTGTGAGTAAATTTTCCTGCAGCAAATTTCCTCATAATTACAGTTCTGATTAAAGTGAGCATTTCCATAGTTTTGATGGCTTTGTAAATCACAATTACTGGCTGCTTCTCTTATGGTGAACAGGAACTCACTTTGTAATGAAGTTTTACTATGCAAAGTCGCTGAGCAATAATGTAATTAACATTTATCTTAAGTTATCTCTCATGCTTTAATATACATATCCATTTCCTCTTTGTATGCCAGGTATTGAACAATGATCATTACAAATTCCCACATGAAAAGTAACCAGGTAATAACTTCGCCTTTGTTTTTACACTGTACTTGGAAGATGTGAAATTTGAAGCTGCTAAGTAATACACTAATAAAAATATGAGCTAAGAACCACAATACCAACCAGAAGTTACTGCTTTTTGAGGAAGAGTTAAGAGAGAATGAATAGATTACTTTTATTTCATTCTCATATAAACTCTGCACTCACACATATGCTTATTTGTAAGAATGTGCCCTTAATGGATCCACTTTAACTACTTTATTATATTAGAACCATCATCAATTTGGAACTGAGAAGTTATCTTTGAAATTGTCACATAGACACAGTTTACAGAAATAACATGCAATCATATGAAATTGAGGGGAGTATGCAACAGTATTTACACCTAATTTTTGCAGATTTAAGTGGAAAAACACTAAGTAAGCTAACAGACAAATTCTCTGGGGTGCTATGGAAGTTCATTTCCGTAGGCACAACAGAGTAACCCAAGTGAGACGACTTTAATTTCTTCCTGAATAAAATTCTGTAGAGCCTACAGAACAACCTAAGCATAGACTAAAGTAAAGCAAATAACCAGTGGAACAAATCAAAAGAGAGAGTGATGAATTGTCCATGTATTAACATATGAAGTGTAGAACAGTAACATTCTAAGAAATTACTTGGCTCATTATAAGATTAGCTGGGCAAAATTGCAAGGCACATGGTAGAGGTCAAAGTATATGTTCTAATATTTCCCTTTTGACTTAAAAAAACCAAAACAAAACTGTCAGTGCCATAATCCTTGTGCAGGTCTGAAACCCAAGGAAACTGGTGTTAAATACTGTGTAAAGGGATTTTTTTGTGAATGTAAAGTGCTACTTTTTCGGTATCAGATCTGCAGAGAATGAAGATCCAAATATGTAACCCAAGATACAGAGACCAGATGTTGCTCTGGATCAAAGGCAAAAGCAGGCCATAACTGGCAGCAAGGCACTACAGGGAAGGCTTCTAAAACACCTTAGCAACAGATCTGGACATGTCAAACCACAAAAAAGCAGATTTAGAGATAAATTCATCATCAAGATTATTACAGAAACAAAGAAAATAAATTATTTTGGTACTTGAGTGTGAACTCCTGAAAATTCTGGTCACCTAGACAGGTTCTCTACAATTATTGTTAAATCTTGTTTGTAACTGTTAACCTGATACCAGATACTGTTATCCTTGATAACTGATACCTAGTATCAGATACTACTAAAAAACCAAATTTTGGAAAAACAGCTCCAATGATGATTAAAATCGATGCATTGTACGCCACAAAAACCAAACCACAAAACTAGTCTCACAAGACACCAAACGCCAAAATGCTGTAATTAATATTTCCAATTTGTATATAAAATTACGATACTGATGACCTTTAGCCATATCAAGTCCAGAAAGTTACTGCTCTGAAGTGCAATGTCTGTTTTTGCTTCTAGAAGTGCTATGCTGGCCACGTGAGTGCTCTATTCTACCATTCTGCAATTGAAATGTTTGGCTGGGAAGGAAATCAAACAGTCATCTGTCAGTAAAGTGTGTTTAGCACATAATTTTCTTACTCAGTCTTTAAAAACAAGTGATGGAAATTCCCCAACCTTCTTAGCCATTGGTACATTCTGAAGTTTTTTCAATTCAAATTGTTTGCTTACTGTCTTATTTCCAGAAAGTCCTTGACCTTCTGGGGCAACCTTTTGGGCCTCTGAAGACCATTATTATGGCATTCCTCAGTGTATTCTTCAATTAACTAATTATATCCAAGTCAATAAAAGCTTTCCTCGGAGCTCACATATATTGGACCATTCTCACTGCTCTCCTTTGGTCTCACTCTACAGGGTCCAGAATTTTCTAAGTGTGGTGCTCAAAACCAGACATAGTACATGAGCGGAGATATCTTAGGGCTGAGTGACACGCAAAGAATTTCTTTACATATTTCAGACTTGTTTTTAATAGAGCACAACACTGTATATCCCACAATGATTATTTGTGGTCAATGCATCTGGTAACAATACGAGGCCATTGACTTGCGTTCAGTTTAGAATCCACCGGCTCCTTGTCTGCAGAGTTTCTGCCTGGCCCATTCCCTGTCCTGTGTTTGGGCAGACAGATCCTCTTATTGAAGTACTGCAGTTTGCATTCAGTCTTTTTCAATCCTGTTTATTTCAGGTGATTCCACCAATTGGCCAAGATTATCTTGTATGCTTTCAGAGTGCCCAAGGCCTTTCCCTAGAGCTTATTACCATTTGCAGATGTATTAAGTGCACTTCTTATTTCATTATCCATGATACTAACAAACCCCCACAAAATAGTACCAGACTTGGCATGCAAAAGGAAATACAAAACAACATTTCTCTTCCTACCTGTATATGTTGATGCTGCAAGCTAACATCTGTCACAGAGTTAGAAAACATAATGGAAACACAGGATAATGTAAAGCTAATTTAATCTTTCAAAAAGCAGAAACCCACAACAGCTGCTGGAAAGCACAAATAAGTCAGTCTTCCAGATACAAGACCACTGCTTTTAAATAATTACTAATCTTGCCTCAATTACACAGCATGCAATTGAATCTCTGCATTGCTATTAACTCCACAGGGAGAAGTCTTTCATACATAAAAACATAGGATTTATGGTGCCGGATCTTTCCCTTAAGATCATTTGGGAAGTGCTCCCTGACAACTAATCAAAAATGTCTGAAATTTTTCTTCTGATGTTAGAGGCTGATGTTGCCTACAAAATCATCCAGAATGCATCTGCACTCTCTTTAAAAGCTGAACAATGAAGAGGTCGGAGCACTTTTCACAGGCAGCAAATTTACTGTAATTAAAATCAAGGAAAAAAAAAAGCGGAGGGAAGTCTCAAAATTCTTCTAATTTTCTAAAAAATTGAGGACGTAAAGTTTTCTCCTTTCTCCTTACCATAATCTGGTTGTTTGTCTATTATGTATATACAATTCAGTATACACAGCTTAACTGACTCACCCTCAGTCTATAGGGACGTTTAAGAGTGTTAGACTATTAGAGCAGAGACTTGTCAAACAGAACAGGGATTAATATCCTTCCTGGAGATTTAACACTTTTGAAACCCTTTATTACCCATATAGAAAAATTGCAAAATTTATTATTTAAATGGAATTAAATTGTAAACACCACTGCTATCATTTATTTTCTGATGGCATTAAGAAATACACTGCATTGTTTACAGGAGATAGAAGATTAATGCTACATAACAGACCGTGCCTCTGTTCTTCCCCTGTGAAGAAATATGATGGACTGCAAAACAACCTGCTTAGTGAGAGGTAATCATTTAGTATATGCAATTCCTGACTATCGACTCACAATGCATTAGCCCTGCCTCTTAGCTCATGAGTCTAGCACTGTGCCGGACACCTGGAAATTTCAAGTAGCTTCCACAGGTCTCTCCCGACTGGAAAGTCAGTGCATACCCAGTATTGGCACCCGAATTCAAGATGGATCCATTTTGCTTAGGCCTTTTCTAGCAGCCATTATACACTTTTGACATGCTCCACTGGAGCTTGGAAATGGCCTGGAAAAAACCTTTAAATTGGGAAAACATCCCTAAGTCCTAATAGCACTGCATATTCCAGACACTTATGATTGCTTTTATAAAAACTGGGTCGTACTGGGAGCACCACTGAGAAGTCCCTGGTTTATTCTGGGGGCCTCGAGAGCTGTGTGCCAACCACACGCATCTGTCAATTGACTGTCTAGACCCAAGCCACACGTTTGGAGATGACCTACTTGTTCCTTGTGTCAGAAACACAGTGGGCTACACTGTCATTCCAGCAATTTCACATGCAGGATGAAGACTGCCAATTGGTGACTGGTACCACCATCACACGGGAGCACTTACACAGTCACCTCTCCTACCGCTCCCTTCAGGCGCAGATGAAGGCAACCCCCTGGGCGCCGTCCCGCCGGGCGGGCGGCCATTACCCGCGGGCCCGCCGGTCACGTAGCCGCTTCTGCTTTCCAGGGGTCCCGGCCGCCCGGGCCAATCGGAAGGCGGCGCGCTGCCCCCGGGACCGCCCGCTGCGCGGCCCGCGGCCAGGGGCCGGAGACCCCGCGGCCCCGGGGCCGGGACCGGGACCCCCGGCCGGGACGGCGACGGGGCCGGGGCCAGGACCCCCTGCAGGGACCGGGTCCCCCGGCCGGGGCCAGGGCCCTGGGGCCGGGACCCCCTGCAGGGACCGGGGCCCCCGGCCGGGACCGGGGCCGGGGCCGGGGCCAGGGCCCTCGGCTGCAGCCCGCGGGGGCTGGGCCGGCTCTGGGCGCGCGTTTAGAGCTCAGGTTGCGGTTAGTGCGTTACACGGGCCGATCTGCAGAGGGGCCGGGAGAAAACGAGCTCAGATCGCCACAACACCGCGGCTGTGTCACGTTTAAGCAGAGGATCCCGGGAGACGCTGCCCACCCACGGCACTGGGCGGCAGAAGCAGGGCCGTGCCTGCCGCGGGAGCCCGCTTACACCGCTGCTACGTCTGGGGTACCGCGGGGATGCCCCTCCATGCTGCTCTCCTCCAGACCTGGTTAACGACTTACTCTAAGAGTAAACCAGTGATACGGTCCCCTGACTACTCGTTTGGTGACCATGTGTTCCCTGTCAGGTGACAGGTTTACTGGAGGTGCTTTTGCAGCCCTCGGGAGTCCTTTTTGCAAGTCCCACTTCCAGTGCAGAAGCTGCTGTATTGGGTTTGCGTGGCAAGGTTTTGGTAGTGTGGGGGGGTTACAGTGGTGGCTTCTGTGAGAAGCTGCCGGAAGCTTCCCCCATGTCTGACAGAGCCAATGCCAGCCGGCTCTGAGATGGACTCGCCACTGGCCAAGGCTGAGCCTGTCAGCAATAGTGGTAACACCTCTGGGATAACATATTTAAGAAGGAAAAAAAGTTGCAGGACACACAGAAACTGCAGCTGGAGGGAGGAGTGAGAAGATGTGAGAGAAACAGCCCTGCAGACCCCCAGGTCAGTGCAGAAGGAGGGGGAGGAGGTGCTCCGGGTGGCGGAGCAGAGATTCCCCTGCAGCCCGTGGGGAAGACCATGGTGAGGCAGGCTGTCCCCCTGCAGCCCAGGGAGGTCCACGGTGGAGCAGATCTCCACCTGCAGCCCCTGGAGGACCCCACACCAGAGCAGGTGGGTGCCTGAAGGAGGCTGTGACCCCTTGGGAAGCCCGCGCTGGAGCAGGCTCCTGGCAGGATGTGCAGATCTGGGGAGAGGGGAGCCCATGCTGGAGCAGGTTTTCTGGCAGCGCTTGTGACCCCATGGGGGACCCACGCTGGAGCAGCGTGCTCCTGAAGGACTGCATGCCATGGAAGGGACCCATGCTGGAGCAGTTCATGAAGAACTGCAGCCCGTGGGAAGGACCCATGTTGGAGAAGTTCCTGGAGGACTGTTTCCCGTGGGAGGGACCCCACGCTGGAGCAGGGGAAGAGTGTGAGGAGTCCTGCCCCTGAGGAGGATGAAGTGGCAGAAATACTATGTGATGAACTGACCATAAACCCCATTCCCCATCCCCCTGCGCCTCTGCGGGGGGTAGGTGGAGAATCCGGGAGTGAAGTTGTGCCCAGGAAGAAGGGAGGGGTGGAGGGAAGATGTTTTGAGATTTGGTTTTATTTCTCATTACCTTACCCTGGTTGATTGGTAATAAATTGAGTTAATTTTCCCCAAGTTGAGTCTGTTTTGCCTGTGATGGTAATTGGTGAGTGATCTCTCCTGTCCTTATCTCAACCCACAAGCCCTTTGTTATATTTTCTCTCCCCTGTCCAGCTGAGGAGGGGGGAGTGATAGAATGGCTTTGGTAGGCACCTGGAGTCCAGCCAGGATCAACCCACCACAGCTGCTCAGCCCTGTACTCTCAAGGTTTGTTCAGCAGCACTTCCAAATACCTCCTGAGACTGCAGTCCCCAGTAGGCGGGTTTCTGATTTCCTGAGAATGCTTTCTTGACACCTGCATTAGCAGTACTCCCCTCTGCTCCCCAAGACCCCACACACTTGATTAAAAAAATCAGAACTTTGATATACAACAGTCAGTAAATAGGCTGGCTGAATGACTGATGAAGGCTTGGAGCAACTACATCAGTTCCTTTCATCAGCTAATCTCGCATTCCCCAATTTATTGCCACACCCACCACCAATCAACCCCAGTAATAAATTACATTATATTGTGTAGTGAAAAAATATGGAACCACCCCAAACCCTCACTCCTCTTGTTATATTACTGCTTCTTGTGCTTTTTTGATGCCTCAGAAGTACAGAGTTCATTGCCTGATGATCTACCCATTTCAGGTCCCTGGTGTCAGCAGGGTACTTGAAACCCACGGCTATTGGGTAAACCATTACGCTACGTGAGGAAAGGCAAGTTCACAGAAAAAGAAATGCAAGAATGCAGAAAAAGCAGAAGAAAATATGTACAGGTTACATAGGATGCTGATGTTGCAATGAGCAGGGTGAGCAGAGATGACAAGAACACATAAGTGACAGAAGGCAGGCAGATGTGGGACAAATGGTACAGCTTAGCAAAGAACAGAGAGACAGAAATAAGCAGAGATGAATGCACATGACAAGAGACAGTAAATGCAAAACCAAAATAGAGAGCAGCAGTTGCTATAGCCTAAAATGCTGTCATTAGTCCCAGCCAGGAAGCCCTAGCAGCAAAAAGGATAGATTCAGACAAAAGATAAAATCAACTGAACTAGGAAGAATCAACCAAAAAACCCCCCACCAAAACCCAGTGAGCAATATAAAATCACTCAGGAGCCTGTTGATGCCATTTTTAGGTAGTCATTTGCTAAAAACAGAATACAGAAAGAACAGGTGTGGTATTTCTGGAGAACAGATCTGGCTCAGCCTGCCTAAGCATCTTATTCTGCCGTGCAACACAACCATCTGAGGTGCACTGCAATTGCCTGCAGCCACATGGGGATTATGCAGTAGTTACTGCAGACTGCTGCAGCACTGAGAAATTCACCTCCTAATTCAAACCTTAGAGAACCATATGGAAGAGTATCAGTATCTCAATTTTGGTATTAAGTAGAAATATTCTGCATTGAAAAGCTTCCTTTTGTCACCAATAAACCATGCAAGTTGCTCTAAAAAATCCCCGACCTCTAGTTCAAATCAAAATCTCAGGTAATTTTGTTCTGAACAGAAAGTATCTGTCATTCTACTTGTTGGCCCCAAACTAGGCCGAGTTAAGAGCTCAGAGCAATTCCTTCATTTCTAGACTAAAATTCTTCCTGAAGGAGAATATTTAATGCAGACTGTGAAGTGCTTGATTTTTATTCAGGAGGTTTAAGAATTTGGCTGCAACAGTTTGCTACAAGAAGACTTTGAACTGCTCTAAGGAAAGCTATCTCACAGCCTTGAAGGAGCACTTAGCCTTTCCCTGAGAAGGTCCTTTAAAATGAAAAGCCACTGCCTGAAGATTGATTAAATGACCACTTAATTAGATAGGGGAGATCTACTGACAATATCTGACAGCACTGGGAAAAAAATGTGTGCCTTTAAAGAATTTGAAAAAATGAAATCTCTTGTGTTTCTGAGATTCGACAGACAACACATCCATGGCAGGAAATGGTATAAGTGCAGACTTGAATTATTTATGCTTTTTAGGACATCTTTACAGACTAAGGTGTTTCAGACTACAATGAAACTCACAATTTAGTCTACCTTCTACCTGTAACAATTAAATGAAAAATAACCTCCAAATAAATACAGCTTAATATTAGCTTAGACTTCTAAAATAAAATGAATAAAAGAAATGTTAAAAACTACATTCAAATTTTGCATCCTATTTTCATGCAAATTAAGGGCCTGGATGCACTCTTCTGGCTTAGTATGCTGAAGGAGTAGGCTCTTTTATGCACTTTAAAATCTCTCCAAATCTTCTGAGGTTAAGATTCAGGATTTCAGCCTGCTCTTCTATTCTTATCAGAATAAAATAGAAGGAAGAGTACATCCTTTTTGAAGAGTATAATTTGAAAAAGAAAAAAAAATTAAAGTAGGACCCCCCCCCTATTTTTAAAAGGGTGATAAAAAAAACCCAAAGGCACCAAAAAAACCACAAAACCACCCCTGGACTCTCCTACTCCTGAATTATGTAATACATATGTTGCAGAATGACTGATAACGCATGACCTTTCAAACAACGGCCAAAACACTTCTCAGAGTGTCAAAGGTTTGTTGATATCATTAAATACATTGCCAATTTCCAGGGGAAAAGGAATAAGCACTTTTGAAGGTGTATGTACAATATTGTACGGGGAGCAAGAAGAAAGCATAGTTAGGAAATGTGAACGTCAACTATCGGCTATTAAGCTGCCAGTTTACAGTCCTCCTGCTGCAACAGGGATGTACTAGACTGGAACAGACAGGCTGTGAGTTCCCTGTTACAGATAACCCAGCAGGGTATCACAGGAACATTAGTAAAGCAGATCTTTCTAAAACACAAGTGGTCAGCCTGTAATAGCCTTCTAGAGCATACTGAAGGGCAGGAGCAACTGCTTGCAGCTCCTTTTCTTTCAACTGTCCAGGAGGACAGCATGCCCCTGTAGAACAAGCTCAGACTCCTCTAGGATATGGCATCCTGAGCTGTTAGTAAGCTCCTTGAAGAACTCTTCTTGCTCTTTGCTCAAGTGGTTTTGCCAACTTGGTTGCTGCTCTGAATGGTTCAGAGGAGAAGGATGAATGCCACAATCAGTGACAGAGGGCAGAAACCCTGCCACTGCCATTAGCCATCCAGGTTAGAGTGATGGACAGAACTGGGAGGCACATTTACGAGTTAGCGCAGAAAGCAAACCAGAACAAGTAAGCTCCTTCTTACACTATTCTGTAGTGCTCTGTTCTCACAAGTAACTAGAGAGAGGGACATTGAGGCAAACCTATTTACCCTCATTCTTCTGGGAAGACAGACACCCACTAGGAATGATCGCAACCTTAAAGGCCTTCAGAGCACTCCAATACCACAAACAACTTAAGTTCACAGGGCTGTGGGGACATGTGTTGAGATGTTTCATTAATCTAGGTACACTATCTTATACAATATCAGTAAGTCAGAAAAAGCATTATACATTTTTAGTTTTCTGTTTTGAACCAGTCTGCTTGGAGCTGTAGATACTTTAATTTTGAATTAAAGTGTCTACAGCTTTCTCTTCTAACTGAAAGTAATAGAAAACCCATGCAGCATTCTACGTTGTAAATTGATTTGAAACAGAATGAAACAAAAGAAACTCCAAAAACTTCTGTGAAAAGAAGCTTCATTCGTTCTGGTTTTTCTTTTTAAGAGACACTGGAAAAAAAATCATAATTATTGCCCAACTGTTTAAAATTTGCATCATCTCCTGAAAAAAATCCTCCATGCCATGCTCAGTTCCATTTGGCACAACGGAAGTGCAGGAGGAAAGAGACCTCATTAAATGCACCCCTTGGTTTAGACAGATGGGAGAGTGCTTAATACCATTTCAGTCCTGATCTCACTTGTTCTGCAGAACAGATGCAATATGTAATTTACCATAGATGATGACATTTGAGATAATTCAAAAATCACTGATAAGATGAAATTATATCAAGCTAGATACAGCCATCTGCCATGATTTCAAGGATTCACCTGATAGTCACTTTTCTCAT
Source organism: Haliaeetus albicilla (assembly GCF_947461875.1). Taxonomy (NCBI): domain Eukaryota; kingdom Metazoa; phylum Chordata; class Aves; order Accipitriformes; family Accipitridae; genus Haliaeetus; species Haliaeetus albicilla. Next base: position 11,360,900 of record NC_091493.1, read on the forward strand.
GATTTGAGCTTCAGAATACAGAGGATTTTGTACCTATACATTTGAAAGAGTGGCATATAAAACTGTATTTCTCAGGGATCCACAAACGTGTTTTGTTCTGTTGTTGGAAGAGAGCTGTAGCCATTTACACAAGTCTAGACACTTATTGAGGCTGGAAATCTGTCTTTTGTGGCAAGGGAGATCTACCTTGTTATTTATAACTCATACGAGAGAATAGTGTCCAGATGCGCAAGGGAAGAGACAGTAACTACACCAACTTAATCTACGACCAACCTAAAGATGGTATGACAGGAACTTAGCTTGGCCTGAGACTATACTTACAGCAATATCCCCCAAAAGAACAAAGGAGTTTTAAACCAAAAGGCAGTTTTGTTTCAGCAGGAACTATAATAGGTAACTTTTTAAAAGAGAACAGCAAACCCTCAAACATCAGTCAGTGAGATGGAAAAAAAATAAAAGGACAATAGGAGATTTTCTCCTCCCCAACCATTGTATCCTTACAAGGCAGGATCTTTCTTCTCCCTAGACTTTTTGGGTGGGTGGCAACAAAGTCCATACAGTTTCCCAATTCTCTTTCTTCCCATCCCCTTTGTGAAACATTAAAGCAAATGAGCAAACCATGAAAACAAAAGGGCCTAACGTTAAAATAAGCATGAAAAAGAAGTGCTGTCCGATATGTGTAGGAAACAAGGTTGCTATTACCCTCATCTTACAATATTTCAAAGAGATGCAGACATTCAGAGTGACTTGCCCATCATTACAGAGAAAAACTATGACTGAATACAGACCTGAGCCCACCTCCCCTGGTCCAGCAGACCTTATGCTTTACCACGAGTATCATAGCTTTGCTATATAGCAGGCTTCTGAATAAGGGCACCTGGCATCCTTTGTCCTTGCTATGTTTTTATTGTCAATAGACAAAACAAGGAGGGCTACTACACAGCGTCAAATGCCATTATTCAAAGCTTAAAATGTATTATACATGAAAGTCCAATAGATGACTAATTCTATACATGGCATATTGTATTTTCCTTCATGGCCATTGCAAACTCTTAACTCAATTTAATAATAAATGAGAGGCAGTCCAGAACAGCAAGGGGCTCCTGCCTGGAACACCAAACTGATAGAAATTGCCTCCTGACAGAAAACTCTCAAACAGAAGTATTCGATGAGAGCAAAATAAATGTTTAGAGAAAGCGGATCTGCTGGCTGACAGATCTGCAAACAATCCCGTTTGCCCACTACATCCTCCTTTGCACTCAGCAACTTCCAGCGCAGAGGATTCACCAGAATGCCAGGACTGCAGCAAAGCCTACGTAGTCCCTTCTGAGCTTCACCAATGCAATTTCCAATACAGAATACAGTTAAAAAGGATATACTATCAGTACTGAATGACCATGCCCAGTCTTCTGTATTTACACCACTGCAAAGCAGTTGAAAAATTGAACCTTAGAAAATACGTCATAGCTGCAAAATGTTTTTCATGAGAGTTTTGACTTTTTTCCTTATCAAAACTTACAAGATGATGAATTTTCACATTTTCTAGTTACTTGTATGTGGAGAAGGTATCTGACTAGGAGCTAGCCAGGAGCTAGCAGACAGAAAGGGATACCAAGATACAATGGCTGGAAAGTAGTGCTAGAAACAGTCAACTACACTAAGAGGATTTTTTTTTTTTTTTTTGCCCAGGAGGTATGGAATTACCAACTGGAATTACTCACCAAAGGGTGTAGAGGATGCCCAATGACTTGAAGGCTTTTAAACTGAGAATTTACATTTCTCTAAAACCCTTCTTTGGTTTATCCATTGGGCTCAATGTGGAATTGTATGAAAAAAAAAACCCCAACTGTTAATCGCAGGGCTTGCTCTACTTAGTTCATCAGAAACATACTTTTATGTTATCTGGAAAAAGTGTTCAGTGGTTATGAAATTACAAGTTGAAATTAATAAATTGTTAAGGTGATCTGCCTGAAGTGTACTTACACTGTCAACAGAAATAAGGGCTGAAATGCATCATTTTACCCTGCTGCTAAATTCCTTAGGTAACGTCAGTGAAAGCAGAGCTACTCTCCTTCTGCAGCCACTATGCAGACACTGTCAAATTTGGGGGATGTAAGACAAATGACACCAAGAGCTGCTAGCAGAAGCACTACAGCCCATTTGTTCCTTCAGGAATGAAACAAACAATGTTTTTAAAACAGAGCTTTAACTTTATCATAGCTGATTTGAATTTTGGATCAGTTCAGTGTATCTTAAAACTGTTACATTCACAGACCAAAAATCCAAAGCCATCATTATGTAAAATGTCCATAGCAGTATCTCAACATTGACCTTCATTACAGGGAGCAAGCAAACACTGAATGACATTAATTCCTTTATATGGGGGTCTCAGTTTCAGTCCTGATAACAATTAGAAGCTTGTGCATATCCTACCAGTTTTGCCCAACACAGTTTGTGATGTCAAGATGGCTGACATCATTAAACGTGATCTGGCCTCAAAGTCAAGCAGTCTGAAATGTTTGCTTGTTGGTGCATGAAATGATTCTGCAGCACAGTCCAGATACCATCACACTCCAGATCATTACAAGCTTTTTGTTTCCTTATTTGCACTTGTAATTTGTGAAAAAAAGAAAAAAAATTTAGCTTTTCAAATAAACGGATAGCTAATCTCAGGAAGACTAAAAGACACCTACCACTGAATGTACTGGCCCCCACATCCCTTAATTTATAACCTCCAGGACAATAAATCTATAAGATATGATACTCTGTGAATTCACCTTCACTTCAACAGTTGTTGTAATCTTTAGCGAGAATCAGAAGAACAGATTGTTAGCCAGGAATTCTATTTTTTGATGAAACATTGTGGAACTGGGAGTATCATTGACTGAAACCACTACAGGAACTCTACTGATGATGCAGGAATTCCAGTACTGCCACCACAGTTCCTGCTCCCTGACACTGGCAGTATGTCAGAGCACATAGCTAAGCTCCCAAATTCCACTTACAATCAGGTATTCTGAAAGCACTTGAATCTATGCAGCTAGTCCCTTCCTAAACTGCCATCCCAAACTTGAGGGGAAGTAGAAATAAACTCCGGTCCCTCGTGGCACATGCTGCTGTCTTCCATTCCAGGTCGATGTGCCCTCTTATGGACTTCAATGCGCTCAGATAGACCCAGATGTAACCCACGTTCCTACTTCTAAATGTGATTAGTTCCCCAGCCTCTGAAATTCTTTTAAGTTCTATTTTGACTTTTGATAAGCCTAAAATGCTTCTTATTGTGGAAAACAAGCAAACGTTCAAAGATTAGGTAAACTTCTTTGCTAATATTTTTTGCCTATGAAATTCATCTGATTATTGAGGCAGCAGCTGAGGAACCTAAAACATTGTTATTAATTTTTACATGGAAGCAATTTCAATGGCAATCTTTATTTAGATTCAGTGGTCTTTGCTATTGATAGAAAGTACTAAATAAATGCTAGAATACCAAAAATGCTAAATGCTTCAAGGCCTTCAAATGCGTCATTAAATGACCAAGAAAAACAAAGTATAAACTTCTGTTACAGCTGCAATCACTCACTATCATTTATTATTATAATGCTGCATGAATGCAGAAAAAGTCATCCTACTCCGGCTTATTTTTGAACCACTGGGGCAGAGACTATCTTGTACACACCTGTAATTCAAACAAACAGCCCTGCTCCTTGGTGAGTTTCAGCACACGGAGAAGTTCCCAGTTTCATAGTACTTTCAGAAATACAGTTTCAGTGTACTTCAGCGTTTTCTCAAGTCTACAATAAAAAATGTCTTCCCATCATGCACAAGATCACTGCACTTTCATACCTTCCTTTCATACTCTAACTTAAGAGCATCTAATATTAGCACTGTTTTATCAACTTTTGGAATAAGTCCTTTAAGGACTTATAAATGAGCACTTGAAGAATTAATGTACTCATCTGCCCATTTAATTATATCTCCAAGCTAAAAAGGCTGCCTGTGTAGACATACATTTTGCAATACTGTTATATAAATGTTTAAATAGCTGCTGCAGTTCAAAGATGTTTGCAAAAATTTCAATCCATAGCTTTAGAGAAGAACAGTTAGGAACAGCAACTTCACACATTTTAGAATATTCTGGATAGTAAACAGGATCTTTCACATACGGTTTGTGTATGCAACTTGTATTTCAGTCTTCACTGAGTAGGAGAAGCATTTTAAGATGTCAGATTCTAATTAAAAAGTAAAATGTACCTTCCTCTGTATTCAGTTCCTGGCAGATGTCACAAGATTAAGTGGACCAGGATAGTACTTCAGTTTCAAACCATTACAACATTTTTCCTTAGTGCTTTTCCTAAACATCTGCTATGCAGCCTACGGTAAGGGAAAGCATTTCAGGGTATGTCACAGTATTAGTAAACTCAACACCAAGGCTTGGGACAAAATTGCCAAATTCAAACAACTCCAGAATTGGATAATGGATTTTGTTCAGGGCCTCTCTCTTCAAATTTTAAAATCTAAATTATAGTTTTCAAATGCTTAACTAGGGCAGTATGCTGAAAGTTGCCTACATATGATCATTTTAAAGTTAAAAGTATTGACTAGGAGGAGTCGTCTTAATGACTTGATAAAGGAAAGGTCTCAGTACCACTGGCACTGACTAGCCTTAAAGGAAGATGTTGCTATATGCCATTTAAGTTACAGGTGAAATTACTTCTGGAAGAGGTTGTTCATTACGTGGCACATGTTGTTGTCGTGGTTTAACCCCAGCCGGCAACTAAGCACCACACAGCCACTTGTCGTTTCCCCCTGCTGGGATGGGGGACAGAATTGGTAGAGTAAAAGTGAGAAAACTCAGGGGCTGAGATAAAGACAGTTTAATAGGTAAAGTAAAAGCTGTGCATGCAAGCAGAGCAAAACAAGGAATTCATTCACCACTTCCCATCGACAGGCAGGTGTTCAGCCATCTCCAGGAAAGCAGGGCTCCATCACACATAACAGTTACTTGGGAAGACAAACATCATCACTCTGAATGTTCTCCTGTCCACCTTCTTCGCCTAGCTTTATATGCTGAGCATGATGTCATACGGTCTGGAATATTTGGTCAGTTTGGGTCAGCTGTCCTGGTTGTGTCCCCTCCCAACTTCTTGTGCCCCCCCAGCCTGCTCGCTGGTGGGGTGAGAAGCAGAAAAGGCCTTGGCTCTGTGTAAGCACTGCTCAGCAGTAACTAAAACATCTCTGCATTATCAACACTGTTTCCAGCACAAATCCAAAACATAGCCGCATACCAGTTACTATGAAAAAAATTTACCCCAGCCAAAACCAGCACAGTTGTATGAAGCAGTTTTCAAAGCCTCTGCTTGATGGATTGGGAGTCTAATACCGAGTATATACATCCGCATATACTTTATCCTTTGGACCTTACCTTTACCACTAGGATTGCTAGTTAAAATGTGTAAAATTAGTCAGCAGTTTCCAAAACAAACTCTCAGAACTCAACAGAGAGAAAAAAAAGGGGGACTGCAGTTTGATTTTACACCATTCTTTCCACTCCTCTAAGAATCATGTGGCATATAACATACATATAGCATAGCATATATAAGACATTACCTTCTCTCATTTCCTCAGACCTCCTTTTCAGGCTTCTCTCTCAGCTGGGGCCAATCGGACTTCGATGCAGCAGCATGTTTTATACTGGCCAAAGGTCTGGCTTTCAGCTTCTTTCCTACATCTTTTATGCATTGTTTTTGCCTGCTGGTGGTTGCTACTCCTGCGACTTTTGGTCAAAACACATTTTTTTAAACCTTTTTTGTCTTTTTGAATAAGTTTCACATCCTGTACCTACGTGGACATCTATGCAATCCCACTCCCCTCACGATTGCTTAGCCCAAGGCAACACATAAGCCTGAACAAAAATTACAGCTGCCTGAGGTACCAAGCCACAGGCAGAGCCAGAACAACCAGCACTTTCCTCCACTGCTGAGGCAGAGCACTAGAGCGTTTGGGACACAAGAGGAGAATCGCTGGGTGTAGAATAAACTTCACCAAACCAGCAATTTCCTCCTCCCCAGGTCCCGGCTCACCAGCATGGGAAAGGAGTCAAGCCTGAGGCTCTGGAGAACATGAAGCCCCGAGCTGACTCGAGCTCAGCTGCAGCTCCTCGGCCCCTAACAAGCGATAAAGCAGAAACCCCCAGAGCAGCTCAGTCTCCTCACGCATTGGCAATCCCTGGTTAATGGACGTAAGCAGTAGGGGAAACATGTTGTAAGCACTAAAACCAGCTAATGTGATTCTGACTGCCTGCTGGGAACTGGCCTAAGAAAGGACATGACACTCGAGCATAATCACTTTTCACAGGACTAATGGCTGGCTTCCAGACCTCACATCTGTAGCGCAGCTGCTTCTTGGTTCACTTGCTTTTCTACAGATGTTTCCACAAAAGCATGCTGGAATTAGAATGAAACATTAGTGACCTTTCTTCCTATTGCTTTTGCTATCATTACCTGTCAGTTAATCTGCTTTCATTCCAGTCTTCCTACATGTACCTTTCTAGCATCAGGCGCAATGAACTGTGGTTTGTGCACCAACTGCTGAATACACAACTGGTATTTTGGGTTCCTTTCTGTCCTGAGGGTTGTAGTGTCATAATTAAGTTCAGCACAAGGTGATGGGAAAATAGTTTCCATGCAGGTAATCATGCATTTCCTAACTGAAAAGAGCTACGGGCACTCTAAATTAATTTCCTTACATCTCTAATTCAAATCAGTTGACAGCTGAATTGTTATCATGTAAAGTAGCCAACTGCATGTTGCCTGGGTAAGATCTTTTTTTCTTCTTTTTCGAAAAGCTACTGTTAATGTTTCTGCTGTCTCTGCTTAGTAACATACTGGATGAATCTCAACAACAGAGCTAAGTGGGAATTTCACTGAAATGCACCCTGACTTATTCTGATCCCAAGACTTCCAATAGTAATGGAAAGTTTCAAACTAATATCAAATTATTATAGTCACTGAAGAACAAAACTATTGCCCCAACTTATTCCAAGTACAAAAGATACACTTGTAGCAGAACCATGGTTCTCTTGTGCCATGCAGAGGACTTACAGGATCAATAGCATTACACAAGGCAGAAGAGACTCACTGCTAGGAATTTATTTGACATGGCCTCCAGCTATTGCATTTCATGGGCTGCACTAAGCCCTGCAGCTTTGATTGCTGTCTTTGCAATACATCACAATAATATCACTGCATTTTCTACTCCCCCCTGGAGCCTGACCCTGTGTTTAGGCCAGGGTAACAGCCAAAGAAACTCTCTTCCCTGAACAGTTCTCTACATTTAAACGAGTAAATTGCAGACAGATTTTCCCAAACACAGCATTTCTCAGTTGACAAAGGACCAGAACTTTATTATAATTTTGTGTTGGCAGGTGTTCTTCCATTTTTGAGGAACAAGGACAATTAGTCCTCCAAAAAGTTCTGCTCCTCCAGATGATGTAGGACGTTTTCATTCTCTGGAAGATACCAGTGCAAGTTACAATGCAACATTTCAACAAAGCACATAGTATTTAACAATCGGCGGAGAAATCAAACCAGGCACCTTCCCTATCCATTTATCAAAGCACATGCAATTCCCATTTCATGACAGATGAAGCAATAAATATTGAGGTAAAAAAATCCATCTGACCCAGTGCATTTTAATAAATAAAATGTAACAAAATATCGTGGCAGGTATGTGGAGTTCTGACAACTATTTTTTGTTCTTGTTTTTCACCATTTCATTTCCTCAGCTGAAATCTAAAGAGAGCCTTGGAAATCACAAACTTGCAGCAATAATTCGCACAGCCACAATTCTAAGGTTCCCTTTCAGGACATTTAATGACATGCTGCAGGAAAGCAAATGCTTGCCATAACAACAGACACTTGAAGACATGTAGCTGGCCTGCCTCATTGCTTGAGCAGGGAGGAAAAGATCCATATTAAGACCGGGTTGTTTCTTGCCTTAAAAGGCAGTGAGCCCAAGGGTGTTCAGCTTGGGCTGACAGTAAACAAATCCTCAAAGTGACAGACAAAAACTTGTGCCGTTTTCAGAAAGCTACAATTCCCAGCGATAGGCAGCTGTAATATATATTGGGCTCAGCAAGAAAACTTTATGTACACATGTCCATCACAGAATCTCCATATTCAATCTGAACAAAAGGGCTGGCAGGTCAGACTGTGTTACACTGAGACCTTTGAGCCTGTATGTCCTGTTTCGGAGTTTCTCATCTTTTTACAAGCATTTGGTCAAGTGTTCCATGTTTTAAAGGGGATGAGGGTTAACTGCCAGTGAGAATAGAAAGACTGCAGCTACAAAAGACACCAGTGCATCTGTATACCAGCCTAAGGAAGTAGTAGTTATGAAAGAAAAAAATGCTGTTCTGAGAGATGCATGCTTTTTGACCAAATTGTGTCTGATCTAGTTTTATGTATTAGCAGTGAACACAAAAGAGGTGCATTAATTTATGAGCAGACTCTGCTAGCTTTCCCTGGGCAGGGAGGAAAAGTACATTTACAGCTGTGGTTTGGGCCCACAGAAGAGCTTTTGTGGTGGCTGCCAGTGTCGCACAACAGCTAAGATGTATAGGAAAAATACACCAAACTGTTCCTTCAGACACTGATGACCCAGTCGTCAGTTATGCCATAATCTGTAAGCATTTGTGGACAAACAAGTCTTCGGTCTTAATGTAGTTCATTTTATCCTGCACTCAAGGGCCTAATTTTGTTGGGACGTAATTAAAGGCCCGTTCCAAAGTCTGTCATAACTGCTAGGGATCCTTTTGGTGACCCCAAAGGGCCTTGTATTTGTCCTTCAGTGAAAAAGTTTAAAATTCCTAAAACAACACTGATGTTATTCCCAGGGACTTCCAGGTCAGGAAATCCATGTTGCATAAATTCTCTCTTAATCTCATCCAAGATCATTTCATACGGAAATGGTGGACAAATAACACATGTTCAATGAAGGCAAGATTCCTGTTGCCTCTACAAACTTTTAGCCAGAGTTAGTGTAAAAGGGGAGGGAAGAGGTGAAAGAAACAGATTTTCTTTTGATAGGGGAATCACATAAAGAGAAAAACAGTGTCACACTTTGTCAGAGGGGAATGAAGACGACTGCTATCTGTAGACCGAGTAGCACAAATATCACAGAGGAAGTAAATACCTTAGGATTTTTCTTTATCTTAAAAATTACTTTGTACGACATTATTAACAGAATTGCTTCCTATAAGCATAAAAAACAACAGTAGCATCAAAGGTTAGCAGCATCCCCATATAAATTTCAAGAGCTTCTTAAGAGAGAGTTTTAAAGAGGCACTGACTACTGAAATGGGATGCTCTCCTTCTGGATGGGTGATGTTAACTGCATTCCCTGATTAAACAAATAGTTCTCTCTCCATTAACCAGCAGAGAAACTGCTACTCAGGCAAGCAAAATCACGCTGTTAAGGCAAGTAAGGACAACCTCCGTTTGTTCAATTTTTCTCTGGGACAATGTAGTGTTTCTCTCCACAGATATCAAGGCAGTTCCTTTCACAAAATGTCTAAACTTCTATCAGTTCAGAATTACAAACCCAATTATTTATGGAAACATCCTGCAGAAAAAGAACTGTTGCTAACAGGCTTGGACTGTGATCTAGCAGCTTGTAATTATCATTTTTGTTAGACCTTCCTCCACCAGAGAAATGATTCCCTTGAAGGTCCTTCCCAAATAGAAGTCTTCATTAGAAAGGAGAAAATACATATTAAGCCATAAAGAGATTGACTTAAAAAGTGATGACTGCACCATTTAATCCTGTAAAAAAAAAAAGAAAAAATAGGGAATTGTTTGGTTTTATTACTGATTGCTTCTTTCAGAGATACTCAGAATAATCTCGTAGAAAATTCCTAACCTATTTCTATTTTATATTTCTATTTTATAAATGGACCCTCTTCCCATTTTTTCAATTGTTTGTGTTTACCCAAGCCCTCTCCTCCTTTCCTCAGGTTTTTTGGTATTTAGTGGTTGTTTCTTTCCCCTCATAACAGAGAAAGGCTGAAGATGCTTACCTCCACAGTTTTAATATTTGTATTGGGGTGGACCATTTTGATATTACTTTGGGTTACGCACGTTATACTGAAGAGCCTTCAGTATCAGCAACAAACTCCCTGTACGTCATCCTCTCCTGCGCCCTGTTGCAGAGATTCAGGGTCATTCTGCCTCTGAGTTCTGTCTGTTGGTTTAGTCTTTCCTTTGGTTTCCCTTTCCTTGTGTGCTTGCCTCTCTTCACCTTTTCTCCTCATTACATCTCTTCCTTCTGCCTGAAAGTTGTTCAGATGCCCTAGAACTGTGACTATGGCAAACAGATGGCTGGGACTTAACACATGGTTATAAAAAAAGTAGGCTCATTCTCCATTTTTGTGCCAGTCCTAATTCTCTGATCTCCACACAGCACGCATGTTAGCTAGCTCCTGCACTCGGAAGCAAACCCTTGCTGAAGATGCCTAGGGCAGAACAAAAGACGTTTAGTGCTGGACACCCACACACTGCAGACAGCATGGAGAAAAGGCAGGCCCTACCTTGTGGCTCAAGAACCAGGACTTGTAGACTGTATAGACTATGTACACATAACTTATAATCTCCCTTCTACAATTTTCCTTTTTGCGTTTTGCATTTTCCCTGCAATAACAAATCCTGCAATTTTGGAATGAATTAATTTAATAAAACAAAAGTAAATAAATAAATAAGCAAGCCTTGGGCTTTCTTAAGGGCTTTGCTATTGGTTAGCTTGGCCAGCTGTTAATTTCTTCTTAGCAAAGAGTCTTTTGCAATAGAGTAGAAATCCATGTACCACTGAATTAATACTAAACAGTTCTTTATTGGGAGTTGCTCTGAAATGCTGACATGCAGACTTCAGCTATGTTTAGGGATGGTTAATCCAAATCATTTAGTCTCTTATGTTCACAGGTGTATGTATGTGTTTTATACCTTGCAAAATAATTTGTATCGCATTATTTTGTGGTAAAACCGAAAACAGACAGACTGAAAAAGAAAGATGAAGCCACCACCTGTTGAGTGCCAAAAGAAGCATCAAGGAAATTCCAAAACTAGGACCCTAAAAAACCTGGATATAATAAGTGTAAGTGTATGTCTGTCCATCTTTCTTACTGCCCCACCAACATTAGTGATTATGTTGTCTGTACAGAGGAATTCAAACACCTTTACTGTAGAGTACCTTACCACACTTTTTTATTACTACTGGTGAGAGTGTATGCTGATCAGTAAAATGCTGATTCACATGCTGTTCTGCAAAAAGACAGGGTGAGTACAGGGACCATTCTGCAAACATCAAGGACAGACTAGGACAGATGGGGAATAGGACAGGCAGACAGACCAGTGCCAGAGAGGTATTCAATTACTGACTTTGAAGGGAAGACTTTTTCTAACAGAACATAAAAATTCAAGAGGAGTCACACAAATTCTCTCTTATGAGGTGATGAGGCAGCTAAAATAAATGTGTAAGAAGTGCTACATAAAAGCTCTTCATAAAAAAAACAAACAAACAACAAACCACCAAACAAAAAATCCAACCCACTCTTATAGAAATTACAGCGACTCAGTAAAGGTCACTGCAAAGAAAAGGAGGCAGTAGAATCAAAGATAAAGCATGTGTCTTAAGGCTTTCGTGGTAAGGCTTTGGTCTCTGTCAACATGGACTCTTTCAACCTTTGCACAACTAAAAGGAAATAAAGTTTTTGCAGGGTTAACACTGCACGTAAAATAGCCTCTCATTTCTGCCTGGCTGTATTATACCTAAAACTAAAACCACAGTTTACAGAGAAGTCAGAGTTAATAGGGATGAGCTATTTGAGTGTTGCCATAGGAGCACATTTCACTCGCTTTTCTGACATAATGCACATCTAGACCTGCCTAGTTAATGGCAGAGGTGAGTGTGTATGTGTGTAGTTCCTTAGTGATAATTGGAGTACAAGGGCCACTAATTACAGTGAACTTGGTGGCACATATAGAGTAACAGAAACACAGCGTGGACCTAATGACTTCTTCCAGTCAGCTGTGAAATATTTAATCCACTATCCAACTGCAGATGTAGGGAAGGAACTAGTCTGCATTTTAAGATAGGATGGAGATTCCATAGAGGAAGCCCCCAAAGCAATGTGACAGAAAATTCATGTTTGTTCAGTTTCCTCTTTTCCAGCACATTCTCATTAAGGTCTTACCAACAGCTCTTGATTTTAAAACACTAACTGCCTACAAGTAAGCATGTTTTTCTAGATAAATAATAATCAAGAAATTAGAAAACTCATTCTTCCCACTTTTTTTTTCTCTTTGGGCAGGAGCAATGCTGCTTTACATTCAAAATCCAATCACACTTCCTGTGTTGATAAGCAGCCAGTATTTTCCAGTATTTTTATTGCTGTTGGGAGTAAACGTATTAATACTTCTGTGGCTCAGAACAATTCTATTTCTTCTCACATTCACAATTTTCTTTGGCTGTGGCATGCCTATATTAACTTCACTGAAAAGAAAACATTCAACTTCATCTCATCTTTGGTGGAAATGAAAGAAAGAAACAGGAGCAGGGCCAGGGTAGCAAAGCAGAACAACCTTAACGGTGGCTCTATATTGGCTCTCCTGCAGTAATCCCAAATACTGGGGTGCTGCCTGGACACTAGCAAAGTCTGGGCCTTCTGGTACTGCCTCTCTGTTAGGCAAACTTGCAAGAAGTCAGGATGGGGAATGATGCACAATCAGCCTCAAGAAACTGGCCTGTCTGCGCATCATGTAGGCTGTTCTAGCCAAAGGTTTTGACAGTCTATTCAGAGAAGCCTTGGGATGAATGGCACCATACAAATAAAATACATTATTATTTTATTTGAAATCATAAAAAAAAAAATGCAGGAAAAGCTCTCAAGAATCAGCTTGTGCTTTACGGAATAGGATGGATTGCTTTCCCTCTCTAGACCCTGCAGTGATGGTGTTCACATCACTGTGATTTCATATTCTTCAGTGGGACCTTACTTAGACAAGGCTCTCTGTTTCTGATCCCACCGGAAGAATTACACCAGAGGTACCAATGCTGACTCCTTTTAATTTATGTGAGTAATCTGCCTTTTAATTTAGGTGAGTAATCTGTACCAACATACTCTGCTTCTGGTTCATGATAGGATATTTTGCAATATTGGACTTTGCTACAGTTTCATGAGTAAAGGGTGAAGGATTTGGATCTTTCTCATATAAAGGGGTTTGTGAGAGGAAAACAGTAGAAATTAATTTATTTACTGCTCTAAAATTCGTACCATCTTCTTTGACATTCCTTTCCTGATGGTGTATGCAATTAATAAGCATTGCAGGCCCCACTGAGGCAAATTTATCACCTAGAACACAAAATTATGAAAATTTACCCTCAGTCAATGCTTTTGGGTATATGCATCAATGTGCCACAGAAACTGTAAACCTGGAAAAACAACTATGATGCAGTACAAACAACACATACATCATTTAGGATTCTACTTCGGGCTATTATTAGAATGTGAAGACCAAGTGTGGGGTCACATTTATCCATTGGACCGTGAGGAGCTTATTATTTCAGCTGTACGTAAAAAGGCTTTAAAAGGAAGGAATGGCTTTAGAGACATGAATTTATTCATTGTGGCCAAAGCAAATCTGTGTATTAGCTTGTGCTGATTTAATAGAGTGAGATGCCACAGTTGCTATATATGTGTAAATGAAATAACAGCTAATGATGATACAGCTTTCTTCTTCTTCTGCATGTGGGCTATTTATCTTAGTGTGAGTGAGCCTAGCTTTATTGCTACGCACTCATTTTGTATTTTGAGCAGCACGGAGTAGGTAAATTTATGTAGCCTTTGGCTTATTTTTAGGTAGAAAACAATTAAAAAATAGATGTGTGAAGTAGCTTTCAGCTGATTGTAAGCAGAATTGCTCAGTGTACAATGCTCAGAACTAGGAAATTCAACCAAAGAAAATGCCTTTTCCTCTGGAGATTTTTAAGTCCAGCTGCTCCAAAACAAGCACATCTAGGCTCCAAAATCCACTCTGTGTTAATCCCTGTAGCTTTGTAATGTATTTTTTCCACTGGCAAATGACTGGTACCACCTTTATTTCAGACTAACACAAGCAAAGATGTCAAGGTCATGCTTTTCCAGTTTGCTGAAGCAGTCTAATGCTGCGACTATCTAGGCTAGCTGCCAGCAGAACTGGACTTCAAATATCTTATAAGAGCATCACTGTATATCTAGTTTAATTCTGCCCTGCAATTTAAAAGTCTAATTCTTTCATGAACTTGCTTGCATTTCTCATTCAATCAGCCTCACCTCGTTCATATACAGAAAAGCATCACATTGCTTTAAAGAGATACAGGAAACAAGGCCAATGAAAAAGGGCTTTCGTGCTTTTTGAAAAGGGGAAAATGGAGCAGTAATGGATCTTGAATGGCATGGTTGATATATTACAGAGCTGAAATAATAAGCAAGCAAGAAAGGGTCTTCTGGGAAGGAGTCTCCCTGTCTGAACAATGAGACCTGACCTGCAAATGGTAAGTGAGCATTTATACATTGTTTTGGTCCGAAGATGATACAGGATGATACAGAGGAATGAAGCAAAGGGAAAAAAAAAAAAAAAAAGCAAAATCTGTTTAGGTATTTCATTGCTTTAAACACTACCAGCAATGGCAATAGGCCTGTCAATAGATTGACCTTGGTATTCCTGCTGGCTATTTAAGTAATGGCAGGACATTCCACAGCTCAGCTGAAGAGCTTTTCAAAACTACAGCAAAATAAGTGGACGGAGAACAAGAATACCCTCATGTAGTCCATTACCATCTTCCTTCAGCTTGATTGCTCTCACAGCTTATATTAATCACACTGCCTACAGCCATTGTGAAATGAACAATTAGGTTATGAAAGTAAACAGTCAAGTGGTGGCTTAGCTCAATTAGTCTTTAGTTTTCCCAGACACACTACCACTTAGGGTCACGAATTAATTGTCTGTTGCTTCCCTCCCAGGAGCTCACCTCAGTGAAAGAATTTCATGGCACTAAAATATGTACCCAAGAGATTGTACGAGCCTTTGTGTCCAAATATAACTTAGATGAAATAAAACCCCACCTGCATACAGTATCAAAATTCAATTCCCGTTGGAAAAGTACTGATGTTAAAACTGATAGAAGAGCCCCAGCTTTGGCTATTTCAGCAAAGGAACCCAAATTCTTTGCTATAGTATTGTAAGCATTCACAATGTTTTTCTGATAAGCAATAGGTACTGAAAGAGCAGCACCTGCTGTATCACCGCATATTTTAAATAAAAAGCATGAAAGACCAAAAAAGCAGTGTGGGGTATTGCCATTGCAGGCTGAATGTTTAATGGATTAAGAAAGGCTTTGTATGTTGCTTAAAGAACACTGGTTTGCATCACCTGGAAGGTTATTTCATACGTGGAGCATGGGACCATGTAAATGCAGGCAAAAGGTGTAGACAAATGAAACAAAGATGATACAGAAATGGGCATGAGAAATAACAGTGGCAAGGAGGGAAGGCGAAATACAGGTGTGACTGCATTTAAGCTGAAAAAGAGGTGGAGAACTTTTCCCAAGGTTTGAACATCAGAAAGAGTGAGAATGAAGTGCCACTGTGCAAGTACAACAAAGGAGGGTAAAGACTCAGGACTGTAGCAAATGCAGATTATGAAAACTACAAATGAAACATTCCTCCAGAAAGTGTCATTCCAGAACAGATTTGACACATCTTGACAGCACCGTATGGAGAAGATCCAGTTTATTGTCAGCTGAGAGCACTGTATTCTCTCTACAAATCTGTGCATGTGTGACAGAGACAGCCAGAGAATGCCCAGCACTACAGACAACTGGAAAAAGATCCAAGTTAACATTAATCCACTCTCTCAGTGAACTAACTCTCACCTTTGCTTAAGCTTAATGAGGCTACCTAACACAATCAACAGATGATGGAATAGAGCAACTACAGATTTCTAGAACAACATCCATACAGCAGCGTAGAGACACCATTGCTGAACTCTCAGTCAACACACAGACTGTTCTGCAAAACTGCATGAGCCACACTATGGAAATATCAATGCCACAGGTAGAGATGTATTGTATAAATTTGCTGGTCAGCAGTAACTGAGATTTTAAAGATCTC
Source organism: Haliaeetus albicilla (assembly GCF_947461875.1). Lineage (NCBI taxonomy): Eukaryota > Metazoa > Chordata > Aves > Accipitriformes > Accipitridae > Haliaeetus > Haliaeetus albicilla. The sequence continues at coordinate 11,377,101 of NC_091493.1, forward strand.
TGTTAAATTAACAAATGTTCCTGGTGGGAGAACAGACTTAATCCACAGGGTTTCCATTGACATAAAAATGAGACATTTCTGGGTGTAGCCAGAGAGCCTCTCTGGCAGTGGAATTCTGCTATTGATCATCTCCCTTCTCAAATGCACAGTTTGAATAGAGTTCATTCCAAATTAACATTTAGGATCCTGGTAAAGGAAAAATTAAACCAATAAAGTTCAAGTCTAGTAAAACAATAAAAAAAATCAGTTCAGAAGGGGCAACTCAGCACTAATAGTACTCAGCAGAATACACACATTTGTATTAGTGGTTGAAGTGAAAATGCTTTAAACAATTACCAGTATTTGTCTGCATGAAGCATTGAAATTATTATGCAAAATAGGCTGAAACACAATTTCTCATAAAGCTTCTTAGCTGACATCAAAGATTGAAAGCTCAAAAGTATTAATTTTCAAGGAGCACAGTACTGTTTCTACACTTCAAGATCCACAAAAAGGACAGTTCCCTTGACTTAGAAAGACTTGTCAATGTTCAGCTTTATGTAATATCGCCTCTTTGCTGTGAATTTTGAGAATACTGTCTGTTACTGAACTCCCCGCCCATTGTCCCCCCTCAGTGTAAAACTTCTGCCATTAGAAGATTGTATGAAAATAGTGCTTCCCAGTCACTTTGTTCATACAATCTAGATATGTAATTGTGATATAGAAAGAAATAAGAGAACACTACAGCGCAAAGCCAAAGCTCTTAGACATTAACTGACGCCAGGAATGGCGTTCCTCCCAGCTACACTTGTCTGTACCTTATGGTCAATCCTGAATTCTATGACAGTATAATATCTAGAATAATGCCATCAACATGCATAGGAGTTTCCTAGAAGATACATTTCCTGGAGGTTTCCCTCTAAACAGAACTTGAATACAAGAGCAGTCCTCTTCATTGCCAAGACAGATCTTTGATCTGAAAATTCTGTAATGTGACTCCAAGCCACTGAGGACCTCATTAGACATATCTTTAGCAACCAACACTTGCCTTCCCAAAGTAGTCCCCAAGTGCTGCACTTTTGAGAGTTCTCATGGGGAAATCCTCATCAATAAAGGATGGAAACCTCTTACCTGTTCACCAAAGAAAATCTCATCAAGGTAGTAATTGGAAATTCTTGAATCTCAGACTTTATTAATTAAATTACAAATTAATTGCAACTTCACTACCTTACAATTGCAATTTCTCTACAGCTTCAATGACAGTAAAGAAAGAGTTTCAATATGTGAAGTTTTCGGTGCAGCAGCTGAACACTATTTAGCTGTATGTAACTTGACTAGTCAGCTGTAACCTTAATTTTCAAGCTTCAGATGTACATACCAGCAAGCTAATCCAGCTATCTACCTCATTTTCCATGAAACTGAAGTTAACTCTCACTCTCCACCATGTTTTCAGGCTACTTTTCTCCCCAAGCTAAAGCAAAACCCAAAGAAATCCAGCTAAAATAATCCATGGCACTTGTGAAACTGTGAATGTTTTGCTTATCAAACCTTCACAGTCACACTGAAGTCTTGCAGATGTTCCAATCATACCAAAACTAGGAATATAACATACTCCTTTTTAATTGAAATCAGTCTATTGAAAGAGGTTGCACTCAGAGCTTGAAAAGCCTATCTGGAAACATAGGTGGCATCAGTGGTGCATACTGTCTCCTAAGCTATTCAATTTATTTATCAGGAGCCAAGTCATTAGATTTCAGCAATACAAATTTCACACTGCGTGAGAAAAGCGGTTTTAGAATTAAAACTGGTTTAGAGGAATGCAAAGATTATAGAAAACTCACATATGGAGGCTTATGAAGGATCAGAATTTTACACTAGGATCAGCACTACTTCTCCCACAGGTTTGTTCTCTGGAAATGTTGCTGTAATATAGAGTAGCTGCATGTCAAATCACAGTCTCCATGCAACCTTGAGGCATCATAATCTGAACATCTATATTTTTACATAGAAACCTCAGAACTGTGGAGAAAAAAACAAGTGAGGTTTGGGCAGAATTTGGCTCAGAAATTAATTCAGAGCATATAATCTACTCTACCTCCTCATAATTTTCTCAAGGACAGTGAACTCCCCTGACATGAGGTTCACAGAATGTGCCCTTAGAAAATAATTTTGTCAGAGGAGAGTATATAGCTTTGGCTGCTTTTTAGTATGAGTTCAATGCTAATGCACAGTTCTAATAGGGAACATCCTTAACATTATTTGAATTATTATGGTCATGGACACAGAAAAATCTAAAAGCTCATGTGATTTTCATGGCTCTCCTGAAGACACCTTAAAAAGCATTTTGTTTACTGGGCCAGAGCAACACACTGTAAAAACATCCCTTTAAAATATCTCAGGGTAGTATTGAAACAGTATTTCACATCTGTAATCACATGCGATCGCATGTGTTAGTGTTGATCAATCATGTTTCTTTGCCCAAAAGCCCTTCATCTGCAATGGTTTTCAGACACAAAACCCCAACTTTGAATCAAGGTTGTAAAAGAGGTAAGATCAATGAAACCTCTATTTTGACAAAATGGTTCTATGAAGGTGTTATTTTAAAAACACTGCTATTTTCAGTGGCAGGAATTATATATGTGATTAATTATTTTCTTCTCAAATTACATAATTACATAGCTTGTAAGTTTTGTGGAGATAAGTATAGACTAACAGACGAAGAGAAAAAATTACAGTGCTCAGTGCCTTTTTTTTTCCCCCTAGCTTTCATGTGTTTTGATGGCTGTATATGAACGGAGTATTGTATCACAAATGAAAGCACACCAGAATGTAAGGATGTGTCAGTTCATACATCATTTGCCACTCTAGGCTCTGGTTTTTCTCATAGTAAGACTTCTTTTCAGCCAGCAAAGGAGGCGGGCAGAGCTCACGTGTGTGCTGGAAACACCACCACCTTCAAGATCCCAAGCCGCGTTTTATGAAATGCAAAAGAAGTTACACTTGATTATAACAGAGCAAAGGCACATAGAAAAAAACCTCAGTGTTTGCTATTGTGGGTAACCTCTTTCCCTGCTTACTGGGCACCACTCAGCTCTATCAAGGGTGGCAGAGATGCTGAAAGTCTAGGATGCTTCTCTTATGGGAAACATATTTCTCTTACCTCTTCCATCTAGAGCCACAGCATATATACATCTTTTTGTGGTGTATCATACATCCGTCAGGTACCTATTTCTGGTGCTACCATGCCTGAATATATACAGATAAATCAAAGGAACATTCAAGGGTCACACAGTGGGGAATGCCGACAGCACTGGACCAAGTCAGGCTTGTTATGTTAAAACAAATGACATGGTCATGGCCCACAGATTCAACCTGAGTGTCTGGTCTTCATGTCTCCACAAAAACTGAGTAGTCTAGAATACGCATATGTTTAAATTTAATTATCTTGGTTTTAACAATCTCAGTTATATTCCAGTGGTATTCTATCCCTTTATATAGGTGTGGTGCATCATCAGCAGTCAAGACTGAGGCAAATTTTTTGTATGCTATTGAACAGATTATCGGATATTGCAATGACAGCTAGGCAAGTAAGGCAAGGAAGGTAGAAAAGCAGCAAAATACAATAAAAGCCGAGGAGCAGACCCAGCTAGTACAGCTCATCAGGTCCTTCAAAATCTCCTCCTGACACATTTGCTCTATGGGCTCTGAGGGTGAAAGTAGTAATGCTCTTTTAAAAGATAGTACTTATCTACAGGATGGCAGGTACTGTTGAGTTCAAGTCATGGAGGAATAGCGTGAAATGGGTGCTCCAGAAAAAGCCACCAAAACAGAACAAAGTAACTGTCTCATCTGAATAGGGTGGTAATAGAAATTTCTCAAGTCATCTGTGAACTTATAAACATACAAGCATATTTCTCTACTGTATGAGAAACTGAAAAAAAAAAGCTAAAGCAACTCAGGGTGATGAACTGGAACAGCCTCTCCAGCACAGTATTTTGGGCAGTAAGCCAGCAGCCAACTCTGCTCTCTCCAAATTCCCCAAACTGGAGATTCAGTCAGACCAAAACCTCAGATTTAAATGCCTTGATCTCTGAAATAGTTCACCCTCTTCTTTCAAATCCACTGCTTCTGTGAGGCTGTATCTGAACGAATAAAATAAACAGGATCTTAGGGGAAACAGAAACATCCTAGCTCTTTGAGTAGTATTAAGCATGTGGACATTACTCACAAGATATCCTCACAATTATGGCTACTCAAAGCCAGCTAGTCTCACAATTTCTCCCAGAAGTAGTTATAATAATGAACACCAAAAAAATCATTCTGCAGGGTTGATTAATGCATGTTGATTGCAAACATGCACTGCCATTTCAAGAAACTGCTCATTACAGGCATAACATCAGATCTGTTCAAAGGAGGAAGAGTACAATGTAATTGCTCTTGTTCAGGAAGACTGTTATTTACATGTCATCAGGCTTGTATTGTTGTACTACCTTAGGCAAACAACACAAAACTACTGGCTATTTTACTGCAACTTTTTCACCTTCCCTTTCCCATATACCACAATAAAAATAAAAAGCTGCTTCCATTGTCAGTTCACGGTAGTACGATTTTGTTAGTATAATGCCAGTTCAGAGCAAAAGGATGCAGTTGCAATGAAACAAGCACATTGCCATGAAAAGCTTACTAGACAATCATAAAAGTAAAGATGGCCTCACATGCATAAACCCAGAAGAGTTTAATTTACTTAGGGTTTTGTGATTTTTTAAGTAGAGAACGACCAATTTCATCACATGGGACTATGGTCAGATACACATTGGTCATCTCTGAGAGGGTCTTTTTAGTGCAAAAGCATGTGTCTTTAGTTAATGGTGCAATTTAGAGCACAGAGAGGAGTGTATTCTGCATGTGGAACAAAACTAAAGAGGAAGACAGAAAAAAACCTTTGTTTTCTCTTAAACCTGTAGCTCTCCCAGCTTCTCTCTGCTGCTGCCCCATTCCCAGTCTGAGTGCACCAGTTTTCTGCTCTTGCTGTATCCCGATGGGCTGTCTCATCCAACACATACTGCCTGCCATCTGGCTGCACAAGAAGGCTAGATAACCATCACTGCCACTCAGCTGCCTCTCTGTTCCAGTGCCTGGCCAGCAGGACCAGCACTTACAGGGACATTCAGAAAAGCCCCCGCAGCCCTGCATGAAAGGACACATCCTCAGAGAATTCAGCAAATTCTGACAAGCCTCTGCTGAGTATATGGAAGATGATGTTTTTCAGCCTTGTCATCAGGCCAAGTGCAGGCCTAGCCATGATAGTAGATTAGCCTCCTGCCAAATTTTTAGTCTCTGTTTCAAAACACTAGGGATTCTCAATGAAATGGCTGTAAGAAATGATATAGCACAATGCATTTCACCCTATCTTAAGCAATACAGTTGAATCATTTTTATTTACATTAAGCTGGAAATTTAAGCTGAGGAATATGCCAACAGAAGTTGTCAACCTGTATGCTGAAAGTCTACAACGCAACTAAAGCCATCATCTCATAAGGGGAATTACTTGGGAACTGCAAGTACCAGGAAATTCTACAGATTTGCGTATAAATATTTTGTGTTAGGAAGCAGAATAGGAATGTCAGTCACTCACAACCTGATGTATATATTGCAGGTGACAGAAAGAATTCATGTTTTGTCAAAACTGATCCTTCGGTTTTAGCGAACAGCATTAGTGCATTCAGCAAGTAAGACACCAAGGTACAGTATGCCAGGCCAGACTAGTTAAGTGTATAATCTCTCAGCAACAAATAACGTCAAGAGGCTGCTTTAAATTTAATTGGTATGTTTCTTATAGTTTTGAAAAGTTTCATCACAAATCTAGATCCGTATTAACGATCTATATTAATGATTACCTTTTCTATTAAAAAAAGTATTTTTCTTTGTGAAGAGGTATAATGTTCTGGCTTAAATTAGATTTTTCCTAGAAAAAAAAATTATGGTTCAATACTGTATTTTCATAATAAGTAGGAACAGACAGTGTCTTTGGATATTTACAACTGTCTGTTGGTGGATAAGAGACCAATTAAAAAAATAAACAAACAGAAATAAACCTTTCTTTTACTGTTCATTCTCTGAAATCCTGGGCTATAAAAATATCCCATCTATAGTATTTAATTACTTTCCCCTCCCAAATATTAAACTGCTGAATCATTAACCTCTTCCCACCTCTGCAGCCCCCCCAACATATATCTATGCAGTTCTGTTAATAAGAGTTAGAAGTCAGTTCTGCAAGGAGTCAGGCCCTTCATCTCCAGTGGCCTTAGGTGCAGGCATTTCTGCTGGCAGGTTATTCCAATCCCACCACAGCATTTTACACACCAGAATCCAGCACAGGTCTAGGTTACTTTAAGTGACAGGATATATGAATCGATGGGACACTCATTTGAGCTAATAAGTCTATTCTGGTTCTGCATATATTAATTTAACTAACTAAATCCACAGACTCTTAAAGCCTACAATGATTTACCATCTAAATGATTCTACTGATTCTGTGAGTAATTCTGTTCTCTTTTTAAAACTCCGCTTACTATCAGGCATCTGTCTGTCATCCTTTTCCTGTCCTCATTTTAGTCCATCTCTTGGTAACAGAAAACACTTCACCCATACCTGCTGAGTTCTTGGTTAGACAGTGTTTTTAAGGAAATAACTCATGTTGATACCCCATGGCAATTTTGCTGTATCTTTTCCCAGAATGCATGTTCGTTAATCTGGTTGGATGATGTTTTGAAGAAACTAAACCAACATGATCTCCAAACAAACTGGTCTTAATGTTCATAATTTACAGAACAAGTAGCACTCATGAGTCTGCAAAAACAAGTCTATGTCATCAAAATGGACCAGATGCTAGAGTACTTCATCAGTTGATTCTTTAAGACTCTCTTCACCATTCCCTGGGTTTATCTCCAGACAAGTGGTAAGATCATTACTTTGAAGTCTGGTGCTGAGACTAGAAATGCAGCAATAGAGAAATCCCTTCTTAAATACAGTCCAGATTCAAGCTGGCCAGCAGCAGGACTTGACCCCTCCACAGGTATGACTGAGTAAGCAGGAGAGAAAAACATGGATCATTCTCTCTACAGTGTATGTAGCTTTTGGCTGACAGTGCTATTTATGACACAGAGTTTTCTAATCTAGGGAAGCACAAGTTAATTCACAAAGGTCAAACAGTCTCTGGGTGGCAATCACATGCCACCTTCTACATGAACGGGTGACTTAAAAGGCAAGTTTCCTGTCCCATGGTTCACTGTTTGTGCAGGAAAGTTCTTTCAATGCCAAGACTTAGACGCAACTCTTTTGAGATGTAAGTCAATGAAGTATTAAACTGAGTTACTGAAATGTGAAAAAACAACTTTGTACAAATATTAAGCAGACTTTGGGTGTTCTGGATTGAATTTTCTAAGTACAAGTGCCTTGACCTGTTTTGAGTTTGTCTCAAAAGCTGACAGTTCCAGAAATAAATTTGTATAAATTTGATTATAAATAGGTATTTTTTTCATTTTCATAAGCTGCTCTATGAAGCCAAACATGTTTCCATGCCCTACCAGGTAACACGGAATAGCAGAACCCACCTTATCCTGAACACTTGCTGGCAGAATCTGCACATCTCATTACCCTAGCTATCTCCATTTAATTACCCACAATATCTGGATTTCTGCTTACTGCAGTAGTAAAGGTAAATCTAGAATACTTCTGCTTACAGCATTTTTCACTGAGGGAAACTATATTGAGCTCACAAGGGCCGTTTAGCAGCATTCACACATTTGCATGAAGACTACTTGATGAGACACATTGCTTAGTGGATGTCCTACCATCGACATAAAGGATGGCTGTTTGCTGACATGTCCCTTGAAGTGCTTTGTCCATAAATTTCTACAGTTGCCCTGCATTTAGGTCAGCATAAATAAATAAAATCATGAGAGATTTGGATTTTCCAAGCTGTTTATGAAGGTATTGCTGACAAAACCCTCCCACTGGTGAATAAGGACAAGGAGACAGGTCAGCTGGCAGCTGCACGATGCCTTCAAGGAGCTGGCATCACATTTTTATGTATTGCACACAAAACTTGAAGGAAATTGCATTGCAATCTTAACTGCTGGGTAATGTTAATGAGGTTACCCCAGATGGGAAAGTTGCACCCAACAGGTGCTTAGTGCTATATAGCATCACCATCCCAATAGTCAGTTCCATTTCTGAAAAGCATGCTTGTCTTCTCTTGCAAATAGCCCCATTTAAGCAAAAATGACTGGCATAGCAACCCCAGCATTAACCTGTTAGAGGAGAGGAGAATAAGCTTTGACCTATACTGATTGAACGAAGCCAAGATTAATTAGATTCATAATAGAAATGACTGTGATGAGTTCAAACGTATGTAAACTGATATTCTCTCTGTGGCTGAAAGAAGCACAGCTGGACTTACCCTTTTTTTCTAGGGCACACCATAATTTCCTGGAAATGTACAGGAACACCACCTGTTCCCATTTTGCTAGAACATTTTGCAATTTTCTCTCTCCTGCTGCTAGTAGTTGTGGTGAGTGGGACTTACCTGGCAAGAGTGGGAAACAAAAGAGAAAGTTGGTTTGCTTACTTTTTATTTTCTAGTAGAGTAAATAATATTGATAGCAAAAGTGAGCAGGTTTTAGTGTGTGCTTTCCCTAAAATCCAGGGGGTTTATTCTGTGTAACATCTGACACAGCAACAAAAGCACCACCATAAAAGCAAGATATCTTTACCTACTGAGTTTCTCAATGTGTGCCGTAAGCTTCCAATAACTGAGGTGGATGGACTTTTTACTTTTCGCACAACAGATTAATAACAGTTCTTATGGCAAAGCTTTAAGAGCTGCAGTGACACAGATTTCACTGGTTACTGCAATGCCAATGCACTGAAACTCATGTCTATTGAGACAAAAGAGTAGAGCGACAATATAGGACAGAGATCAAATAATACATATTCAAGTTCACAGAGCAAAGATTAATTGCACTCTAGTTGTTGTATCAATTTGATCATGGAAATTAGCCTAGCAACTGCTTATTTTTACAGGCAGGTAAGAGTACTGTTTAGAGGTTTAATTCTTATGAGATGGTGCTTTCAATGAGCACTTTAATTGGATTCCATATATGTAAGTTTATATGTATACATAAATACACAGATGCATAAAAAATTGTGATATTAAGAAATATCTGATCACTCTTTGATTTTAAATCAGAAAATGAATAAAAACTACGGCAGAGAAGAAATGGGAACCCAAATTTTTCCAGTGTGAAAGTTGGGTGTCCCTCCAACTTAGCAGTCAATCCAAATGACCAAGAGGAGTGAGTAGGTTTCGCGATGGATCTTAGGCAACTTGTCTCCAAATCTGATTGCAGATTCTAGTCCTTAGAGTCAGTATAATGCAGCCTTTTGTGGCTAAACTTCAGGCGCACCTTAGCCTGAAGCTGTTTTGTATTTTCCTTAGTGTAATTGGAAGGAACTGAATTATCGAAAGCATATTGTCACTGAACACACAAGCTTACAAGCCAGACTTCCTAGAAATGAAGGATGACCGAGATATTACCTTAGGTTTCCGAGGCTAAGGATCATAGCTGCTCTTTTGCAGACTCAGGAAATCACTCAGCTTTTCTATGCCTTAAGACACTGTCTGTAGAATGCAAAAACCTCAGCGATGACAAATACACTTGAAGACTGAGGTGTTCAGATTACTGGGCCATCTGAATAGAGCTTTAGAAGACTCACATACTCCACTGCCTCGTGCAGTAGGAGAATTAATGGGGGACTCCACAGTTTGACCCATGGCAAGGTATTTTTTGTTGACTTTAGACACACTGTACTTGTAAAGTTTAAGATCAGTTTAATCATACAGTCAAAGAACTTTCCCGTCTTCCATATTTATGTTATATTAACCATACACATTGAAGTGCAATCCTTCATCATGTCAAGACTATATTGAACTGCTGGAGAGCTAAAAGGCAACAAAACAAAATCTCAGAAGAACATTTTTTTTGCACAAGTAATTTGTTCAGCACCTTACTAATATATTGAGAGCTCTTCTCAGCAACATAAAACTCTGTCTTTTGGAGACCACATGATACTGCAAGAAAATGCTAGGAGAAAATTCTAAGAGTTATCATAAATAAATCACTTGTCATATTACCCATAAGTGCAGAGGTCTTTCTGCTTTGTTATGCTCCAGTAATGGGCATAATGGTTTTATTTGCATAAAACCCAGATCCTATTATACTGTAGCTGCTTCTTCTTAAGCTCTTAAAATTACACTAGCTTCCTGAACTATCATGTTTGGGGCTGTTTAAAAAAAACCATAAATCTACACAAACATTTGTTGTGTTTTTATGAAGTGAATTATTTGCATAATGCATTTAGACTGGGAACAAAAAAAATATTTAGAGTGAAAGACATTTCTGCCTGCAGAACTGAACTCATTGGAGTGTCTAACCAAGGAAAGAAATGCATTTCTGCTGCTGTTTAATAGACACTACTAACAGGCCCTACAGATACCATGGTTCCCTAAATGACAGAGAATGTAAAATGAGTCGCCTTTATAAGGTTATGCTCAGGAAAGTGATAGCTTGGAAAAAAAAAATGTTTTTTTCCTGAGGGAGATTTTCATGTGGTCTCATTATTAGGAGAAGAAACAAAATGATTCTTTTTATTTCCTTAATTCATCTATTCCCAGTGCACTCCAGCCAAGCAGCACTGTGGAACCCAGCTGAGCAATAGCAGGAGCTGAGGCTGTTGCAATGTCCTCCATAAGGCCTACACTACTACACTTTAAGAATATAGGAAGTATGTTATTTACTGTCATATGCCAAAGCACACATTATGTTTGTATAGCATAAAGAATTAGAGGCTATATATCATACTTCAACTTAAGATACTTTAAGAAGTTCCCCCTTATCTCGTGTCAAGAGATGCATCTGATAGAGTAAGCGGTCCATGCAATCACTGTCATCCTTTTAAACACTCATCTATGTTTGCAGCAATTTTTCCCCTCATTAGACTTTTCTAGAATGGTTGAAAAGTCAAAACTATAATTAGCTATATTCATTCTGAACTGTGTAGTTCCTCAGCTCATAGAATAATCCTTCACAGAGCAAGGAAGTACCTAAGGGGAGAAAGTCTGCTGATGACAACTCCCGCACAGCTGCCATCCTAGACTAGTGGAACAGGTGTTTGGCCAAGATTCCTCATTCCCTTGCGATCCGCTGCTGCAGAAAGGAAGAAACCCCACTGGAGCCACTGAAATCTGATAAAACTTCAAAATGTTAGGTTTCACTATCACACGCACTCTGGTATGGGTAATGTGGAAGAAGATGAAAGCACATTGATGGATGTACAGACTACAGGTATTGCGGCAGAAATCTAGTAGCTCCTCTTCTACATAGCACAGAATGTATTGCTGTCCTCTCCACCTCTTCAGCAGCTTGCTCAGCAAAGAGCTTGTCCTACAGCATACTATTTTTTTTCATTTTTATAAGAATACGTAGGAAGCAGTAGATACACCATGCCTTTTATATCATGCTATTGAACTTCATGGACATTTATTGCTGACTGTCACAGGCAGAGCTAAGTCTATATCTGCTCTGTGAAATCACCGAAGCAAACCCAAAATACAGCTGAACAGTGGCAGAGATGCAAGGACACCACAGCTTGCGTTGATCAGAGGTAACAGAATAAAAGGCCATATTTCAAAGCCAGTGCAGTTTACTGATTGGTCTTAAAATCTCAAGGCTCTTTCAGAGTCTGTGTGAAGTTATTTCAACAAGCTTGGGCTCTTTTCCAAGTAAGATATTCAAATAACAAAAAGGCTAAGAACTGCTATTGCAGTAGGCACTGACATCTTATCAGGAGCTTTGACCAGCCAGAACAGGAACAGAGAATGAATTGTTTTCTCACCCCTACAGACAGATTGTTGCAGGGTGAGTGAGAGACTGGCCTAGAGAGGCATTTCTTCTGTGACTGTATTGAGGGTCAGAGCCACCAACTATCATGGCTGAGAAGGTAGGGATACACAAGACAAAATCAGAGGAAAGCAATCAGAATGCTTTTCCTCTCCTCACAAAAAAAAAAAAAAAAAAAAAAAAAAGCCAGCTTGCTGGCATGCTTGTATCTTGTTACACAAAAGCCAAAGTATACTTCTACTGGGTGAGGCATGGGGAGCAGTGTGGTAGAGGTATACACCACTTTCTGCATAAGCAGCTGTATTTGTAACAGGGTTTCCCACCAGGAATTCAGTAGAAGTCATTATGTTGCACAACTGTGGCAGCACCTTCTGCATCATGATTAAAAAAAAAAAACCAACCCCCAAAAAACCAAAACTATCCCTGAGCATCCATGCTCACTTTTAGCTCCTGCTGATGGCTGGGCTGCCTGCACTCCCTTCCCTCTACCTTCCTCTCCAGTTGGATTAAGGGGTGGCAAATTTGCAGTTTAATTTCCAATCCTCTTTTCGTACACTGTAAAATCCTAAGGATGGAATATTCTTCCAGCATTAACACTTTTATTGTTTCTTATTCATTATTTAAATGGTCCAGTTTTGTTATCACCAAGCAGCAAACTTTGGTCCAGCCCCATGAACCTTGCAGACTCACGTCCCGATCACACTGTGTTTAGAAGCGGGAAAGACACCCCTAGGTTTCACAAAGCAGGGAGACAACGCAGTTCAGTTTGCAGGACTGAAACACTCAGACGCAAAAGGTATTAATAAGTCCAAGCACAGCACTGTTTAGGCATTTTTTTAAATCATACCTTCACAAAACTTTTGTGATTTAGCAGCCCAGTTCCTAAATCTCACTGAAAATCATGCAGGCTTACGAAAGATAAACAATTTACAAACCAAATGAAAACATTAGGTGTTGTGAAAAGCAGTTATCTATATTTTTTTAATTGCCATTTTAAATTAACAAAATGCTGTTTAGTAAGATACTTAATAGCAAGCTGCGACTCATTTCCAGATTCCAAATTAAAATTCTCAGGATTTTAGTCTACATTTTCACTTTTCTTTGAAATGCACGGTGTCAGAGTTATATCACATACTTGTAGGCTGTGAAACACCTTTTAGGGCAGTTCTGCTTTATATATATGCTATGTGATAATGGAGACAGGCTTTACTGGTTTAGTAAGTCTTTCACTTTTAGCAGTTGAGAATGTTATAGTTAAGTACTGGAAGCTTACTGTTTTCTGTTGAGCTCTTCAGCTTTGAATTTTTCCTCTTTAAATTTTTAAAACTTGGATGTGAGCATTTTGTAAAATGCTTGCTCAATACCATCAAATGTAATCACATAGATAAAAAAAATAATTTCCTTCATAATTTTGAGAAAAATGCTGAAGTTTTATGCAAACTCACTCCAACACATATGCCCTCGAAAAAAATTCACATTAAACTTGATTTTCATGATGTCTGTCAGGTTTATATTATGATTGCAAGGGACTGACTTTTTTTAGTTTGGTAACGTTGCTTCTCATTCAAGCTGTGATCCTAATGTATGTTTAACCCCCAAGTCCAGTTCTTCAGCCTAGCAAACACCATTACTGTCTGAGTTTGGGTTCAAGTTAGCATATAATCAGGCAGGTGTTCAGCTCGGAAACAGCAACACACAGCAGAAAACAGCAGGGAACAGCTTCTTAAAATGCCTTTCAGCTGTTGTGATAGCAAGTGCTTCTCATCTATGCCAGGGCAGAGACAAATAGGGCCAGTCAAACCAACTGATGACGGCTAGGAAAGTTTGCATGAAGCGTGCTAAACACTGAAAACTTAACTGTGACATAGAAAAGAATAAGCCTCACTGAATGCAGGAGGCTAACAGGAATATAGTGGCAGTCTGTTGATGGGAAGTGTCCAGCTACATTAGCAACAGATGCTTGGTGGTATACCACACAAGAGTCATTTAAATGGTAGCCTGTCCTCCTCTTCATCTGGCTAAAGCTTTTTGTCCAGGCTAACTTCTGACCTTTCTAGTTTCACTTTGGAGTCAGGCTGGGCAAAACCCTGTCTTGCAAATGGTGCAAGATAGAAATTCCTTTTATCATCACTTTCCAAAATACAACTGGTAATGCTGAAAACCAGCACTGTGCAAATCAATCGCAGACCTTTAGTAAGAGGGTAGGAATCACCTCCCAGCAAGAGGCATGAATAAATTTCTAGCTGAATATTATTGCATCTTACTTGCTTGGGCATCCAGAAAACCACAGAAAATACATTTCCATTCTTCTTATACCTAGGCAGAAGTTTTATGACCTTTAAAAATGCTTCAGAAGAAAAAGCTTCTCGTTCATTGGCACCTGAATCTCCAAATAAATCTACAGTACCCACAGCCAGCTGCTGCGAATGGACCTTCCAATGCCAGAGTTATCTAACCTGTAGGGCTGAAAGTACTGCAGGGCACAGTTAGCTGCAGCCAATATCCAGAAGAAAATGATGCTTGTTTCAGCCTGGGGAAATCCTGGAAATAGGAAGGTACCCAAATGGTAGAAACAATGGTTCTAAGCAAGCACAGAAAAGTACTTTGAATAATTTAAATCAAATGTATTTAAGGATAAAAACAAAAGCCAAAAGCTCACAGTGCTCAGAGATCTTGTTTGCCAGGGAGTCCAGGTATCAATGAAAAAAGGTCAAGCTAAAACCCCTTTCCAGCTGGGCTTTGCTGTGGAGGTACCAGCTGACCACTTAAGTGAGGCAGAACACGGAAAGTTTATGGTCATGCTTTTAGGTGCTCTCCAATGAGGAGGGAAGGGAATGTATTTGCTGTGAACAAGGTAAGCATGAAGACTAGATGCGCATGAAATAAAGTAAAACAAAACATTCTCATGTCAGTCAGAGGTCCATTTAAAACCTTTCCGCTATGAAGGGTTGTCTCATAATATGATCTCTTGTGCGGGGCATTGTATTACTGCTGTGCAAGAGAAGAGACAAGTAATAATATACACCCTATGTGGTAATAACCACATTGTCTATGACAGACTTTTTTTTTTTTTTTTAAATAGCCTCCAACATCCACAGTGAGATCCTGTTTGCAATTGTTGAGATTTTGCTCTACCTTTTTAGGCCTAAAAATCTCCTTTTGTTTAGGCCTAGAAATCTTTCCTTCCTTTCTGTCTTTGGAAAGGTACTGAATTCCTCTCCACTAAATTAGAAACCCTAGTCACAGCTGAGTACTGAGAAACATTTAATACTCTATCCTGCAGGGTACTGTACATTCATCTCAACCTTGTCGCACAGACAGAAAGTGTTTTGCGTACCAAAATCTGTATGTTTGTGTCATCTGATGCCAGCAAAAGCTGTGGGGCACCATTGGGGAACATTGTGTAAGTCACCCATCCAGGAAGGAACATAATCATGGAGCCGCAACACAAGCCTGATTTACACTCTGTATGCTCCTACAATATATTGATCGCATGTTTGGTTTTCTCATGCTAAAATATAAACCCACAGCTCGAGGGATTCAGATGTTTACAGATTTGATGGCATGGAAAACCAGCACTGGGGACTTGACAGCTAGATGCAGACACCAGTAGGAAGCCCACTCTTTACAGTTCACAAAGGAGAGTTAGAAGGTGCATAAATAAGGTAAAAACAATGAAATCACCATGAATATTGTAATTTCTGTGATACTGTAATTGCATAATTAAGCACAGAAGCACATGGAATCTTTCCCTTTAAGGACCGCTTTTAACTGTGCCCAAAAATACCAGCTGCAGGCTGAGAAATAACAAGACAAACTTCACACTTTCATACTTCTTTTGAAAATTACATGTATATAGTTTGTTTAAAAAAGGTAGAAAAAAATGAGGCTTTGACAACAAGATATTTAAACATGACAGATTCATTATAGTAGTTGTTTGGACAATAATAAAAAAGTGTTAATACTTAAAAAATAAGCAATAGAAAATGTTTACCTTTGCAATGAAAGAAAACATTTCCATAGACTTCATAAAGCTTATCAAGAAAGTAAGCAAGTCAAAAATACTTTTAAAAAGTATTTCAAAAGATTTCACTACAAGAGACTGGAAATGCTCCTAGGATATTTGACTCATGAGAAAGGGTCAGAATGAGCCAGAAAATAACCTTGAATAATTCAAACTGTCCAAGGACATTTCAAAATACTGGACAATAGTGTGGAAGATGGAACAAGGGTTCTGGCTCCAAGTCCTTGTTCGTTAGCACTCTGAACTTGAACCAGTTCTGCAGGAGACTCAGTACTCCGCTGCCGCATGGAAGTGGTTGGGGAGCAGTAGGAGGGACACACACAGGCTTTCTTAACTCAGGACTGTGAAGACCCTTGGGTCTCAGAGCATGTACTAGTAGTATGAGAAGCAAATGAATCCTCCTTTTGAACCATCAATGGCCTTACCCTTAATTAAATGGCTTTTGCATCTTCTATCTTACAAAATATTACAACTTCTGGATACAGAGTGAATGGCAGCAATATTTTGATGACAAATTTGGAGAACAGAATCTACTGGAACTTTAAAAAAAACCCAACAAACTCTTAACACTTAATTTAATTACAACATGGATGGGAAAAATCCAATTTCCAGCCATACACATATGCCTTGCAGGGCATTGTTTTACGTAACAGCACACTTTCTGTTCATTGTCATCAGATGAAGTAGTTCAGACTACCAGTCTAAGCCCTGACAAAAGAGTTTAATCCTCATTAAGGACTTCTTTTTTTCCCCAGAAGACATGTTGATATCGAATACATTTTTTTTACCACCCCTAACTATTATGATCCTATCTGCCTGTCTTGCTGGTGTCACAAGATACACTTCTCATTAATTTCTCTGTTCACAGCACCTGGTGAAAGAGCAAAAAAACCAAACACCCCCCCCCCGCCTTCAAAGACACCAGGCGTTCAAAGGAGCACACAATTAACAAAAAACTTGTTGAAACCAGAAGCAACATCTAGCCCACCTATGAGAGAGCCCTACTGAATACTAAGATTTGAGTGAGTTTTGAATTAATTTGTTGTGCTGACACAAAAACTTAATTTAAAAATAAACAAAAGGTATTGTCCCAAACAAAGCCACAAAATTTACTGCCGAGCAATAAAGAGAGATGGATATGTGGCAGATGGGCTCAAGTTCATTGTAAATTTAGAGCAATGGCTGCTAAAGATAAGATGTTCATTGACTCTGATGACATAGACCATTGCTGTGGAAGCTCCCAGCTAGAACAAGTAATTTGTATTGAATTGTTTTCCTATTCATAGCTGGCCTTCAGCAGTTTAAAATATTCTAATATTTCATAATTTAATTATTTGCAGAATGATTCCTACAGCTAATCTTTCATGATAAGATTATTGATGAGCCCTTCATTTTGAGTATATAAAGCAAAAACCAAGCATTGTCTTTTAATTTGGATTGTGCATTGTATTTTTTTTAATATATTTATAAACATGACCATTAAAATTTGGGTCTTCTGATTAAATACTCATCTGTGTAAATTCATAATGTGATTTTGGCAAATATTCTCCATGTACATAAATCTCATGCTCTGTACAGACACTTTTCATACACTAAAATATTCATAGAAAGCAAACAAAAGAATGGTCTGAACTAAATGTTAAGCTTTTTTTTTTTTTTTTAATATTCTTTTATTCCAGTGACTGTGCATGAGAAGCTTTCTGAGGTATTTGCTTAGATTTATACTTTGCCAGCACAGGCCAATGACACAGCATGACAGGACAGCAGCTCTGTAATGATAGTGTAGTATATTCTGTACCGTATCACAAAAGCCTGTCCTTCTAGGTTATGAGTGGAGCCATGCCGTTTTACCTGGGACATACTATGAAGCTTTGTGGTGGCCATTTTAGGTGATAATTGCAGGAGAAAGGATCAAAACCAGTAACTATTCAAGACATATGGTGAAACAAGGTTTGTTTCTAATAAGAACTCAAACTGGATAGCATGTGATCCTTTTGGATACCTTGCAGAGAACTAGATGTCCTGGTTATTAGCAAGATACCATAGAATCATAGAATGGTTTGGGTTGGAAGGGACCTTTAAAGCTCATCTAGTCCAACCCCCACAATGAACAGGGACATCTTCGACTAGATCAGGTTGCTCAGAGCCCTGTCCAACCCGATGACCTTGAACCTTTCCAGGGACGGGGCATTTACCACCTCTCTGCACAACCTGCTCCAGAATTTCCCTTTTCTTTTTCCATAGTGACAAATGAAATGGGCATCTATAAATACCCTTTTAAATTTCCAGACTTGTACTACACGTGGGAAAAAGAATTACAGACCTAAATTCTGTCCCCTACCTTCTGTGAAAGATAGTTTACTTTGCCCTGAAGATTTTCTTATCATCAGTCATAGCTGAATCTACTGAGCATCCTCCCTACCATCATGTGCAAAGAGATATCAGCTTCCCACCACTCCGGATACAGATATGTAGATAGTAATCCTCCATAATGAAAAGTGCATTTGATTTGTCCAACAGATCTAGGAGAATCTTTGTGTCAGTGCTGTGACTGAAAGCCATCCCAGTGTAAGCCTGATGATCCCACCACAGATTTTAGTCTGTTCTTACCCAAATCAAAAGAATTAGCCTTAAAATATCTCAGGTCAGATCCATTCTAGGACAAGAAAAAAATGCAGGTATAGCTAAGTGGAACCAGCCCTCCAGGCTATTGTCACCGCACTCATCAGATGCTGTTGTTGCATAGCATTTGGGGATTATGGGCTGCATCATTTTTTGGACCAGAAAAGGAACCCTCTGAACCTCTCTTCTTACACCTGTTCCACGCAGGCGCCTTTGCTCACCTGCTGCAGATCATTCTACCATGTCTCACTAAAGCTGGGACTCAGTCCACACAGATACTAAGGATACACTTCCATATAAATTAGAATGTCAGGTAAACACCTACACACATACAGTGCTCTAGAAAATCAGGAAGGGTTTAAGATGATGTTGGTATGCAAATGAAAATATAGACAGACTTTTTTAAAACAGCCCCCCCCCGCTCCTTACACTTTAGATTTTGGGTGATTTTTCTTCCTTGGTCACTGTTAAGCCCATCTGCTTATATATGCAATCTTTTTTTCATTCCCTGTTTAAGAGATCCTCTGTTCCTACTGCAATCATTTCCATGGCAACTAATTTTCATGTCACAAATAGAAAGCAATGCAGGTTCAAGAGGTGAAAATCAGAGGCAGACTGAGATAAACTTTTAAGAAGCTAGAATCATATACCCGTGTACCAGCAAAACCAGGAAAAAAGAAAGCAACAAATTTTGTCAGTTTAAATCAAGCATTTATTATATCTTCAATTAAGTTTGCTGTGATATAGGATAGCTTTTTGTCAGGTAAAGTGTGCTATCAGTGTGACTATAATGTAAGATGTAAACATGGTAAAGCCTGAATGTGAAACATTTGGGCACAAACAGGGTAGTAGCAAGGAGGGCAGCTTTCAGGCAGAGGTTCAAAAGTGGATGTGGCCCAGCAGAGAGCTGAGCTTCACCGTCTGGTCAGTCCTGCTGCGATCACTAGACAAGGTGGTGATAGTGTTTCTCATGGTACCTTAGCAAACAGTTACTCTCTTTCTCTGGCCACCAAAAAAGTATCCAGGAGTAACACCTTTTCCATTGCCAAACCCTGGATGCCTAGAAGTGTAACACACTGTAGTAATAGCAGCCTCATTTCTAAAGAAAAACTTTTCCTAATGAGTTACACTTGAGCAGACTTGGTACAGGGCACTGATTATGGAGCTCTCCCCTCTGCAGGTTTAATTATTTAGAGAATTTCTTCCCCTAAAAAACAACAATGCTGAAGAAACCAGCAGAATGACCTTCCCAAAAATCCTTGGAGATTGTCAAAACTTGACTAGACAAAGGCCCTGAGCAACCTGCTCTAACTGGACCTGTGCTGAGCAGGAGATTGGATTAGAACCCTCTGGGGGTGTCTTCCAAAACACACAATTTTGTGATTCTATGAATTTCAGTGTGTTGGTGTCTCATTGAGCACAAATGCTATTTGGACACTGAAATGCAAGGCCAAAACGTAAGATACAGAGCTGAAACTCATTCCCACAGTGCTACACGGTTGCAGCAACTATAAAACAGGGGTTTAGTAGCAACTTCTATTCTAGAAACAATGACATACTGTTCTGTTATGTAATCTATGTTGGCATTTCCCCACCTTAAGGAAATCACACATTATTTCACTTTGGGTCTATGTTGAACCATGGCCACTTTACTATGCATTAGGTATTTGCTTCACTTTTTTTTTTTTTCCCCTAGAGAGAAGGCCAGGAAGCTGCATGTGACCACATCTCCAGGGTAATGCCATGTTTTTGGGAAATTCATCATGTTCAGATACTTGTGTCCTCTGTTATATAACGAGAATGAACTTACAGAAACAGATCAGCCATCCTTAAATTGGTAGCTGGAACAAAATGGCACATTGCTGTTGACCTCAAGGATTGCTGATGTAGCAGACAGGAATATATATGTTTGATGGAAGGACAAGGATTTTCAAATTTAAAGATTTTACTGCAAATCAGAAATAACAGTCATGAAGAATTTTAATGGTCCATAAGAAAGATTTCTTTTCATTTCTTTGCTGTGCAGCAGGCAGCTCAAATGTCTTCCCAGTGGCTTAACGTGTTTAAGTTGCTCCTGCTGCATTAAGCTGACATATTTAATTATCAGTGGAACTCTCTTCTGGCATACAGTCTAATTAGGCACTTGTGGGCCTCTTACCACAAGATTATTATTTTAAATCACAGTATCAGTTGGGAAAAAGCTGAGGGAGATAAGAGATTATGACTGACCAGAATCTATGTGAGAGAAGTAAATCCTGAATTAGTCATATAAACCTAATTCCTAAGATTCAATGCTTCCTAAATTTAATATGAGATCAGTATTCACTTACGACAAAGTAGAAGAGTCAGTCTAAGAAAAATATTAGAGCTGCAGGGGAAGGAAAGTTGGAAAACACAAGCTATTGCAATAGTCTTTCTTCTCATTTTTGATTGCCCACAGAAAGCAGAGGAAGACTGTCGTCTGGAAGCTCAGGCTTTTTGTGCTAAATCTGCACGTTTGTTCAATGTAATAATGTGCCAAGAGGAAAAATGTTAACCCAGACAAAAAAAAAAAAAAAAAAAAAGAAGAAGTAGTCAAGAAGTAGTCAGGAAGGCAGAATGCTTCCAGGCAGGCAAGGTCTGAGAGGTCCATTTTATCATCTGCTATGGTGCTCATGGTACCTTTCAGTCCCTGTAAGGACTGCACTTCAGACCTCTTAAAAATAAACAAAAAAAACCCCTGCAAAAACCCAATTCAAATAATACCCTAAAACAAACAAACACACACCCCCAAACCCACAAAAAACCCAAAAGCTCAAAACAACAAAACAAACTTAGATTGCTTCAATCCACTCAGATAAGGTAATCTCATGCAAGCATAAATGTCAGAAGCCAGCATAATGATCCGCATCCAAATCTAGTATTTAATTTCTTGAGAAGTCAAGGTGAATTCTATAGTAAGAGCTATGGCTTGGCCATTGACTCTCAGAAGCTGTAAGACTGCAGTATGCTCTGAGACAGAAGCATTTCTCAACTGTCACTACCAAAAAGTGTTTCTCTCTGCTGTGCGTCTTCCTTCGTGAACCTGTCACACAAGAAAGCTGCTAGTCTGCAATGACATTAAGACACAACATTTGACTGACCACATCACCCAAGTGAATCCATTTAACTCCAAATTTAACAGTTCTCTTAAATGCGCAAAGAAAAATCTAATAAAAGGCTGGATAGAGGTTAATTGAGATTCAGTGAGGGGAGGTTTTGGCAACTCAAATTTGAAAAATGCCTAGAGGAAGTTATTAACTTTTTGTCTCAAACAAAGGAGCCTAATTTTCATTGTGGCATACAGAAGAGTATGCTGGCACAAAAATAAAGCAGTGTAAACTTATAGACACATCACATCTATTTAAAGCATAACTACGTGTAAACTTTGGAGTAAGGGAAGTGGCACCATAGGAAGTGCAGGCACTACACACCTTTAGATGTAGTGCCAATTATAGTCTAGGAAGAAGAGGAAAAACAAGTCTAACAGCAAACTGATTCTCTCAGTACTGAGAAACTGGATGGAAAGTCTTTAATCTCCAAATAGTTGTGACCAAAACTCGTTATGTGATGACAATCCTTAGTAAAGGAACGGAAAAATCTTAGTCTTGATCTTACTAGAGAAAGCACCAGATCACAGAGAGCATGAAAACAGCATCTTAAAATGGCTCACTCCCAAAGTTTGAGCAGAAATAAATTGGCAAAGCATTTAGAAGAAATACTTTTAAAATTTATTTTGATATCAAGATCATTGAACCTGAGCATTTTCTTTAAAGTAATTAAAAGCAAGATTAATAGCACATTAAAGAAAAAAAAAGGCATTTAAACTTGGGTTACTGAAATATTGTTGAATATTCCTGAAGCATCTGCAGGAAAACAAACTGCTAAAATCTGCTGCAAGCAGTAAAAATTTAAACCAAGAAAAGAGGTTACTCTGCAAATCTGGCCTTCAGTATCACCTGAAAATCTAGCTGTTGAATTACTTGTTTTTCAAATAACTTGGCTTGGGTTTTTGTTGGGTTTTTTGTTGTTGTTTGGGGGGGGGTGGGTGGGTGTTGGTTTTGGTGGTTTTTTTGCACTGAGGGACAATCAGAAACCAAAAAATTTGCTTGCATTCAAATACCAGACCTAGTAATGGGTAATTGACTTGTATCTGCTGCAAAGGACTATGGTGTAGACCAAAAAAATTGGGTGCATGGCAATGTGCCACCATTGCAGTTTTATGGTGGGGAAAACACTGCAGAGTCTACTTCACTGATTGTCTTGTCATCATTGAAATTCTCATCCTGGACTACATAATTTAAGTAAATAAAGACATAAGTGATTACAAATTTATAACTGTCTGTTATGGAAAACACCTACATACAATTAAATTCCAATAATAACTTGATGATTAACTCAGCACTGATTTTCAGGAAACCAAAAAATGTAGCTATTGAAACAGATTTCTCCCAACACCTTGAACACTAACTTTTGCCACTGACCCCATCTCAGCAAAGTTTCAAGGCCTCGTTTTGACTACCTGACTGACTATACTGTCATTCATTGACTTCATATGCTTGAGAACATCTCAAAAGCTGAGGTTGAAAGTAAAATTCTACATACAATCTTGCTTTACTTTTCTGTTTATGCATCCTCTTTTGATTTGCAAGAGAAGGTTGAAGTGTCTTCTTGCAGTTGGAATAAGTGGATGGTTGTATGAAAAGCAGAATGAAAGGATGGACGTGAAGTGTTTCCAACAGTGTCCAGGAAGCAGCATTAATTAATATGGCTACTTGTACCTTGGCATCCTCTGCTTAACATACGCCAGCTTAAAGAAATGCTTGCCAAATCTATATTCCATTTTACCCACTGGTCCAAAAAATAAAAAAGTTTAATATGTAGCAAGCCTTCTCCAATAGTAGAAGTGTCAGAAATTCCTAAAGAAATTATGTAAACTTTTAAAAGAATATCAAAATCAAATCCATTGATTTAAAACAGTCAGCATATTACAATATCTAAGTGCCATTTAGATTCAGTTATTCTTCCCCTGACCATGAAACTCAGAACACCACTTTTCTATCAGTCACCTACAACGCAGAAAAGATTCAAATATTGCTTTAGTTTTTTAAGAACAAGGTTATACCAAATCCTCTACTTATTTTCAGTTTGAAACAATCCGATTTTGATAAGCCTATCCCTCAGTAACAGATACAGTCCCCGTCCTACCTTCTAATCATGTTGCCTAACTGGGGAAAAAAATTTGACTGAAAGACTAGTGACCAAAGAACAACTTCACAGGAGCCTTCCCTTTCAGCACCTTCCTGCATAAAAGAAAGCATGCATATTCTCTCACACATACACATATACCTCCTGTAAGGCATGCTTTCATACTCTAGAAGGCTGGCAAGACTTCCCCCCACCTTCCAACTAGACGATGCTGATAACTATTTCGCTGTACTTTCTATAGAGTCAAATTCCATTTCAGGGTACCTGCTCCGGGCAATCCTCACTGCTTTTGAGACCAAGTAAATAATGCTGACCTTATATCTACAGCCGGGTTTTGTGTTCTGCCTTTTTCATTTTAATTAGTAAATTTGTATATGGACAGTCTATGCCAATCTTAATTCTCCATATTTTTTTTCTTCAGTTCAGAGTATATGTTCTGTGCAGAGAACTTGAGGACTACAGCTGGGAAGGTAGCACACACTGAGCTATTCAGAGTGCAGACAGATGTGTAGGCCTCATTATTATTGCTCTTAATCCCCTATATTTGTTCTAATGACTATGACATTTAACAAGATATGGAAACAGTTTGGTTGGTGCACAGCCTCTAACTGCACATCAATATTCTGCTGTTTGGGAGACCTTGGTTTAACTTCCAACACTTTGTTCACCTCCTTTGGGTCATTATAACCCATACACTGAATCAAATGCACAAAAGCCCCAGAGTCATAACCACAGTCTGCTTTTTCTTGTTGTTGTGCCCATGACCCCAACAGCAGTGAGAATAACCTCTGGTACAAACATCTATTATGTGTATTCTGTGTGCTTAAAATAGCCTCTTGACCAGTCAATAAATCATACTTGACACAGAGGAGAAATAAAATGTAGAGGAAACTTATAGAAATACCACACCTTCCTCTTTAGAGGCAGACAATGAGCTGGATTCAGTTTGATACTTCCACACAGGGCAATTAATATGTGAAACTAGAGTGGCTGAGCCAAGCAAAAGGTCAGATGTCCTTGGAAAGAAGATAATGATGAAAGAGGATGAAAAGAAAAAAAAAGGAAGACAGATGAAAGACATCAAAATGTCACTGAAAAGCAAAATGCAATGTGTAGAAGTATAGCCCTAATGGCAGGCACAATGCAGCCTAGTACACAAGGTCGGGGGTAATCCTGGCACTGCATTCTGAGACCTGCTGTGGTAAATTTCAGCACAGCAAAAATAGATTTGCTTAAAGATATAACCTATAAGGGAAATAAAAAACAGTTTAAGAACACCACCACTGGCCTTGAGCTGTGGTAGTCTCAAACTAGGTTAGCACAGCAATACAATCTCACACCCTGTCCTCTGATGAGAGAGACTGTTGTATCCCCCCTTGTGAATGAAGGAGTGTGTCGTGGTTTAACCCCAGCCAGCAACTAAGCACCACAGAGCCACTCACTCACTTCCCCCCCGCCCAGTGGGATGGGGAAGAGAATTTGAAAAAAGGTAAAACTCATGGATTGAGATAAGAACAGTTTAATGGTACAGAAAGGAAGAAAATAATAATGATAATAACAATAAAATGACAATAATAATAATAATAATAAAAGAATTGGAATTTACAAGTGATGCAATTGCTCACCACTTGCCGACCAATGCCCAGTTAGTTCCCGAGCAGTGATCCCCACCCCAGGCCAACTCTGCCCAGTTTATATACTGGCATGATGTCACGTGGTATGGAATACCCCTTTGGCCAGTTTGGATCAGCTGCCCTGGCTGTGTCCCCTCCCAACTTCTTGTGCCCCTCCAGCCTTCTTGCTGGCTGGGCATGAGAAGCTGAGAAATCCTTGACTCAGTCAAAACACTATTTAGCAACAACTGGAAAAATCAGTGAGTTATCAACATTCTTCTCATACTGAATACAAAACATAACACTATACCAGCTACTGGAAAGAAAATTAACTCTATCCCAGCTGAAACCAGGACAGAGTGAAACAACTGAGATCTTACAATAGACAAAGTTCTTAAATTGCATTTCAGAATAAATAACATCATGTCAGGAATCAGTGGACAGTCTTATGAGATCTTAATATGGTCTCTCTAGAGAGCAACATTTATCATTGATCATTTGTTGACAGTTTCTCTGAAAAAGTTGTTGCAAACAGGCAGGTTTTACCAACTTTATAGCTTGGTAACCCAACTACCTGCTGACCTGCAAAGTCTTAAGATCCTCTACAACTTGGATGGGCATTGATATTGGTACTGGAAGAAAGGTGGCATCTCCTAGGAGGTAACTTATAAGATGGTACTCCTGTGAAATGAGATGGAACAAATAGAAAAGCCCTAAGCTACTAAAAAAAGACATGAAAAGCTCACCAGAAGAATTATGGGATGAGCTAAAACAGGCCAAAGGAGCATAAAGTGTCTTTTCAGAACGTACTAAAGCAAGGCTTGAAGACTTTTCAGAAAATTGAGGCATGATCTGTGAATGAAGATTAAACTTAATCTAGTGGAAGAAAAAAAAAAGGGGGGCAGAACAAAACTCATGTGGATTAAGAGCTACAAACAAGCAAAACTGAATTTGTAAATGAGGTATGATACTGATTTTTTTAATAGAATCTGAGCTTATAAGAAACCCAGGGTATCCTCCACTTCAAACTGGGTGACAATCTAATAAACAGATATGCATGTGGCATTTATAGCTCCATGTACATTTACAATGCAGCAAGACAAAACCAAAACCAACAACACAAGCTATTTCAGTTCAGGTAAAACAGTAGTTACAACACAATACATACAAATAAGTATAAAAATAAATCCAGATTCAAGAATATGTATCACTGTCAACCTAGATAGAAAAAAAACGCTCCTGAAATATGAAAAATACATATACAATTTATTTTAGATACTTCCATACATTTCTTTTCCTATATATATTTTTAAATTTGTTTATATATAGCATACTGGTTGCCCTACTATGTTGTCTTCTATATTGGGGTACGTGATCCATGCATTCAGTTTACCTGAACAGCAATAGTTAGGATACTTCATCTTCCTTTTATATAAAGGATTAAAAAAAAAAAAAAATCCTTTTAATCTAAAGACAATACATTACCAAAAACTCTTCAAAACATAAACATTAAACAAATTTTTATTATTTCAGACTAGCAAGCAGGGATTTTTCTGCTAGGATCATCTGTCACGCCCTTCTGTTAGCCCTTCTATGCTGTAAGCCCAAGCAGTATCCTAATAACTACTTCCTCATGGAAGACCCCTGACTAGTGCTATAGAAGACATCGTATCTTCTGCAGAGTTTTTAAGTCATTCTCTAGACCTTACAATGTGGGAGTCCCTCTCAATTTGGTTCTACAGACTCTTGTAGAGTGCAGTCATCCTGAAGACGTGGTTTTGTTGGGGGTTTTTTTTGCTTTGCTGGGGTTTTTGTTGGTTGTTTTGTTGGTTGGGTTTTATTTTTGGGGGGTGGGGGCGGTGTTTTTGTTTGGGTGGGTTTGGGGTTTTTTGGGGGGGGGGGTGGTTTTTTTTTTTTTTAACTTCTTACATCAGGATGATTTCTCCATGACCCTGCTGACACACAAGCCAATATAAAGCAATTTAGGCTGGAATTCCATTTCAAGTGTGGTAATTTGTGTTAAGGTGATGCTTCTTTCCTGACAAAGAGATATACCTGTTTGTCTCCAGATGCACAGCATTTGCCATCAACTAGGTAGCACATTGGTGCATAGCCTGCAAATGTATCTGGGAGAGGAGGAAGTCTTTTGCCCAACACAAGCAAATGAGAAGAGTTTCTCCCCGTTTTGCTGTACCTGATATTCAGGAGCGGTACCCAGACCCCTGCACTTTGTTAGAGAAGAAGGAAAGCTACAGTAAGACCTTGGATGTGAAATATGGATCTCTCCCTTAGCTTATTAGAATGATAGCTGTTCTTGTTTGGCATCTGATGCCATTTAATTGCTATCTGTCAGGAGGGTTTTTGAGTGGTGAAGTAGCAGACTGGTTTATCGCTCTGTACGAACAACGGCTATTAGTCGTAGAGTCAACTAACATATCCACCTAAAAAGTGTCTAGCCTCCTTAATGGATCAAATAACGTAACTGACAGAGGGTTTACAAGCAACAGAAGACACGGTTTTAGGCACTGTACTAAACCTTATCTAGACTGCTGCAGTAATGTTTTTATGTCAAGTCCTTTATTAGAGAGTGTTTCAGTGCCCTTAAATTAAGGAAGCACCTTCCTATTTACAATTGTTGCAACTCAGCCAGATAAGTGGCTAAGAGTTAAGTATAATCCTAGCAATTAGCACTGGCCACATAGAATGGCTATTCACCAGCATACTCTATATAGGTATTATTTATCTCCAGTCCATCTGCTCCTCTACCAGTTCAGGACCACATCACTGTAATCCCTTTGATTTTTATTAAAGGATGTTTGCTGCTTTAGAGATGACCTTCCCCAATACATGCTCCAACAGCAACAGTCATAAGCAGTTTTCCTTGACAGAAAATGTTATTAGCTGCAAAATCCTAACTGAAAGAATACCCACCCTGCTCTCTAATTCTCCAGATGTGTAAAACTTGCTACATGTTTCCTCTTCAGCATTCAAGTTCCCTACAGGCATTCTCTAAACTAAGTAACAAGCTATTTTACACCTCGCTTAAAAAACAGGGAAAGTGACACACAAGTTCCCTGCAGGGCTGCTTCCACCAGGTGTTCCAAGGCCACTGGAAGGAGAGAGGTGGCAGCCCAGCCATTAAAACCTACACTTCTACACTTTCCCTCCAGCATCTGGGGCAGTGGGAACAGCCTGCCACAGTGACTGCTGCTTCCCACATGCCATAAGAGCTCACTTTCCTCCCAAGGTCCTGGACAAGATGATTATACCCAACATTTCACAGAATAATAGAAATATAGGGATATGGCGATACCTCAAGGACTCCTGAGACAGGATCATAAGAAAAATAAAGCCATTCCTTAGCTATAAGTACAAATGAGCCTTTTCATAAAAAAAAAAGGACTAGCAACACAGAGATTATATATCAACGAGATGGGTAGGGAACAAGGAGAACTGGGGGAGAAAAGGACATGTGATGTCAAATAGCATTGCCACTCTGAAGTTCCTTCTCCTTTCTGACTTTTCTATCTATTTTTAAATACATATTTTTATTAGCTAGTAAGGTCATGGCACAGCTCACATAAAACTTGTATAACTTGCAAACAAGGACACAGCGCCTGCTGCTTCACATAAACTGAAGCTTAATTTGGACTGAGGTGAAGCAATGCGACACTGCTAATACAGAGTTTTGGGGTTTTTTTTAAATTTTACTTTTAAGTGCACATGCAAAAAGACCCCACAAGCACCAAAATTACACTTATGGCACTTCCAGTATGAGGGATTTTATAGTGAATGTCATGATAACCTGCTTTTTCTTAAAATAATTATCTTAGGAGTGTTGAAACTATAGACACATCAACTTTTACTGGAAAACAGGAAAAAATAGAACCGGGGGGGGGGGGGGGGGGGGGGGGGAATGGGAGTATGACCAGAGTATAGCCAAAAAGAAAGATAATGGCACAGGTTTTTGGTTTATTTTAAATCAGTCTCATTAATTCTGAAAATTTTCTTTCAGCAAGTAATAACGCCAAAAATTACTGAGTTTTAAACAGAGAAAATGCACCAAACCAGAGCAGCTGAGAAAAAAGCAGCAGAATCACAAAGAATTCAGGGCTGGTATCTGATAGTAGATTTGAAGGTACCTTCAGCTCTTTCTGTAGCACAAGCAGCTCTTTAGGGTTACAGGAGCTGTTGACAGCCCTAAAGTATCCTGCTGGCACGTGAATGCTTAGTACGTGCCAGAGGACTTTGTGGCATGACACACCCCCTCGTTCAGACCTTTCTGACCCCAGTGGGCACAGGGGTGCATGCAGTCTCCACCTGGCCAGGAGTTTCTAACTCTTGTTTCTCCAAAGGAAAGTAGTTTGCGCGCATCAAAACCTTTTTGAACTGAACGAACAGGTAGGCAACTAGTGGACGAGCAGGGTATGTTCTGCAAAATGGCACTACTGCTCTGGACCAAAACCCTGATATCAGTGTAGCCTGTGTTCCTACCAGGAAAAAGGAGTCTGACTCTCCCTCACGCAATCTCTTTCCTGCCTATTAATTTGTATGTTTCTCTATAAAAGACATGCCATCATTTTAAGTTTCTAACTTGAAGCTACTGGAGTTGCACATCATAGAAGGCCTGGTTTCCATCTTAGCTAGATTTCATGCTGACAGAATTTCCCTCTGTCCCTGAATGCACACATGAAAAGGCCGTAAGTTATTTACTTTGGCTCTTCTCATTTAGACAGGGAAATGAGAATTATTGGCTAAGAGGACTTTTCTCACCATATTCTGAAAAATCTACCTTTTTAATGACATTTTCAACAATTCTCACTTATACTACATTTTTTGCCCCTTTTTTCCTTGAGCCCAATGCAGTTAATGGTCTCTTCATCATATCTTCAGCTATATTACTGAAGGAACTATGGGGGTGAAAGCACCCTTTGGATAGTCACCCAACATCAGCATAACACACAAAATTGTGGCTGGATAAAACAGTGCAACTCTCCACCCCACAGTATCACTGTTTCTGATACGTTGCTGGTAATGGTATGGCTTTGCAAATTTCTGCACCAAGCCTAGATGATAGACTTTTAGCACTTTTCCTCTAATACACAATACTCTAGAGACTAGAAACTTAAAAAAGTATCCAAAGATTTTCCAAAATCTTCTAAAGAGCCACTGTATTTTTACCACTGGCAAATACAAGAGAACCTATGCCATTCTCTCAGCTCCTCAGTTCACCTATGGATAAAATACTGGAAACAGGATGGGTTTTCTTCTCCAATACCATTTCTCAAGCTTTTGTTTCCAACGAATGTATTGGGGTATGTGGGGAGTAGAGAGGGGCTGGTTTAAACTCAGTAGCTTTGTGAGACTACAGTGCCTTTGGCACAAGGCACTGTGTATTGAAAACATGCCCTGTACCACTGCGAGCTACCAGTAGGGTGGTCTGCCCAACTGAAATGAGGGCTCAGGAAGCCATTTCGCATCCGGTAGGAAGTTACTCTGTATCACTAATGTAACGTATATGCCCATTCAGAGTCATTTGGGCATCCACTGACTGCAGAACCCATGGCGGCTTGCCAAGGTGAAAACCACCCTATGAATCACTTCACAATTTCAACACCAGGTACTATTTGGTCATTTAGTTACACTATTTCCCCTTATTTACCTGATATGAACAGCTGAGCAGTTGGGAGGGGCCTGCTGAGTGACTTCCAAGGTAGAATTGCAAAGCAAAAACAACAGAAAGAGGACAGCAACAATCACTATTGACTTCCCCCTCCTGCCCCCACAAATTCACAAGGGTCAATACCTTGCTTAATAGGGGTTGCTTTAACAAACAAATCTACAATCAGACATAAGAGGCTAGGAAACAATCTTGTTTAAGGATCAATGGCCTGTATTCCTGATTCTGAGAGAAAAATATTTGGATATAATTCAGTAATCAAAAGAGCAAAGACATATGCCATAGCAAAGTAAGAGGGAAAACAAAGCATTTGAAGAGAAGTGATACGTTGTAGGTATATTTCACTTTTAGTTCACTCTTTGTTTTTTTCTTCTCATCTACCCGCTGACAAATGTTTGATACAAATGGCAAAATATGTGCTTCCATAAGGCAATTCGTTTCTGCTGGCTTTTCCATCAGTAGCATGATATGATTCTTGTCAAGTTCAGATTTACAGTAGCACTGAGGAGGATCCATGGGAAAATCTTACCCATTATATTAATTGATCAGGTCAAAGTATTAAAACAATTTTTCCAGAGTGCTTCGCGGAGACAGCTGGTGGGAAATACACTTTTGGCTACGAGACTAGTATTAACAGCGCTGAATCAGTTACACCTTCATATTTCTGATTTCCTGCTGCCGCAAAAGCCATCCTCTAAACAAAGTTTGTGTACTGTTAAAGCAGTGACAAAGTAATACAGTTTTATAATTAATATGTTTCCCCAGAAATCCAGATTAGAATTCAACTATTCTATACTCCTTTGCTACCTTAACTCAGTCTAGCGTAATAACAACATATGCATTTAAAGTGGTATCTGTCAACTCTCATATCTCACAGAAGTGGAATAACTTGTTGGTTTGCTGCAGCCTCACCTCAAATCAAGGATATGATGTCCTTCTAAGGGACAGGGTGTAGTCATTATATAACTTCAGCTTGAAGGCTTTCTCATCCCTAATCCTTTCACTGTAAAACAGATAGAATGAAAACTCAAGAACTGAGCTGAAAACATTTGTGAGGTCCTTAATACATCGAAGCAGCTAAGATCATGCTTCTAGATCATGAATACTATGTCCGTGACTGAAGCAAACTTTTGATGCAGTAATGCTTATGGTTTGGAGCCTACTGTAGCAGCACTCTGCAAATATATCAAGACAGGAAAAGACAGTCCTCATTCTGGAGGCCTTACAATCTAAACTGAAAAAAGTTGAAGTTACTAGCCATAGGCCACATAGGCAGTCAATATTGAAATCTAGATTAAAATTCAGTGCTCTCAGTCAGTTCCCAGTTTAGTCTATGACTTTGTCACAAAGATACATGAGACTGCTCCACCAAAATCTGTGCATTGGGACTGTCTGATTCCACACAGAAGCCTTTGCTTTGAGGATAATTGCAGAATTGCTTTGTTTTGTCTCCCTATGTAAATCTGCCATATGGGCCTCAGCTACGGTAATGAGAGAAAAAGTTGAGGCATTTGATAATTCTTGGTTTTAGAAAGAGATTACGGTCTGGCAGCTGGCAAGTATGAAGCAGAAAAATTCAATCTAGCATGCCCAGCTGTACTGTGGAAGTAGGATGAGCCAAAACAGACTCTCTGCAGACAGGGAAAGCTTGCTCAAGAATTGCCAAAAGTGCTCAGGTACAGAATGTCACATAAGATTAAGAAAAAGGAACCGGAAAATTAAAAAGGCCTTTTAAAAAGGTGGAAGCAGGTTGAGACATGAAAAGTGCAATAATGTCTCATGTAAAGAAGATGTGGGGACATAAAAGAAGATTATCGTGGTAAGGAAATTATCTCTTTGTATGACTATGCGTAGTCATTAGAAATTCATTAGAGTGTGAGAGCAAATACACTCCATAGCTTTACTGTCTAAGCAATCTTCATAACTGCACACACTGTACAGTGCTCACAGTGTAACTCTTTTTGAGTAGTGATATCTAAGAGTTTCAGCCAGCTAGAGCTCCAGAAAGGAAACAATACCTTTTGATCCACAAAAATCCTGCGTTTTACAAGAGAAGACACAACAAATCAGCAAACTAAAGACAAGAGACCTAGTTCAAGGACATAAAATCAAGATGGGAAGACATACAAGACTTTGGATGATGACCATGTTGAGATTGTACTTTTTTTATAGGTACATGAAAATATAAATGTATGTATACATACATACTTTTATATATTATAAGAAAATGTATGTTTATACACACACACATATACATATGTATACTAATTGAACAGTTGCTTTACTTTATTCTAGTCTCATACAGCTGTAATGTCCATGATGCCTGTATAGTCAATCCTAAGTTACAGTACACTGAAAACAGTAAAATTAGATTCTCATCCTGTAAATAATTAGCCAAGCCCTGCATTCACTTAAATTGGGCCATAGAACACAAACAGGGAACAAAAACACAGTGCCTCACAAACAGCATCATCTTGATCGATTACCAGGACATTCAGTAATAGAAAATGAGAGTTCTTGACCCATTGCCAACCCCATTGTTAGTTTTTAATTAAAACAGAGAAAGGGTTTCTACCACATGTAGAAGCTGGTGCAGAGCAAGTATCAATATTCGTATAAAATGAGGTAGCTAATGGCAAAATCTTTTTCTCAACATACTACAAATCTGTAAAAGAATCCAAAGCAAACTTTGTTTTTTCGCCAAATCTTGTATGCTTCTTCATTTCTTAACTGTTTACTGAGATTCTGTGGTCTACTCTCTTTTATTACAGGGAGTAAGATACTATTCAATGTCATACATTGTTTGGGCAGTAGGTACCACTGTGCTTTCAGAGTTCCAGACAGACAAAATGAAAAACACAACTGGACTTCAAGCTATTAGAAAATCTTTTGGTTTGTGACAGTTATTAGTGCTGCTTTAAACAAACACCCCCCCCCCCTTAATTTAAAATTAATTTCAATTCATAATTAAATGATTGCTGCAATAGGAAGCAATGAAGTGCCTTTGAAAAGGCTGCTATGATGATATTTGTGCTTATGCTCAGGGAAGATCAGTCTTTAAACGCCCAAATGAATTCCACCACCCTGAAATGGCTTGATAAAACCCTGTAACTTGCTTACTGAAAAGAAGCCAATCCTTCAACCGGTATGAAGTCTCTACATTACTAGTCTGAGCTAATAATGTTACGTTGCTAATATACTTACTTGTATTTACATACATGTGCATTGTAGCTATGCATACCACTGTTGCAATGCAACTGTACATGCTCCACCTGAAAATATCACTACTACTTTTTAAGTATCAGTGTTTTCCTATAAATTATGACCCTTTAGTGGAAAATATGTCCCCTGTAAAGTCTGTTCATGGCTTCAGTTGTATGGGTTTTCACAGCAAACAAGTTCATAACTTTGAAGAAAAGAGTGTGTATACAGACATACGTATATGAACATGCTAATAAATACTCAAACATGTACAGATACGTACAAAGGCATATCACACATATGTACACACACAGATGACAAAAAGGATTGGGAAGATGCCCCAAAATACCCCTTTTCACTGATTTTTTTTTTTCCCCAAGTTGGCTATTTTTTGTGTTCTCTTTAAAAAGGCCTTGCAATATTCATTGATGTGTTTGAACTAATTCCTGCTGACAGAACTTGATCCTCTTTTCTTTTTCTCATACAAGTAATTCCTGAAACGTTATTTTTGATAGTGTACTTTGCTGACTTTCTCACTTTGAGAGTTATTAACCACAGCTGTTCACCTATGATCCAAACTGTTATCTGTTTGCCCAAATGGAAAATGGAGTTTCAGGCCATAGAAATTTAAGGCAAGAATGTATTCTGGCCTCAAGCAACCACACAGACATATGAAAAATCCATTGCATAGACTAGAAAAATCAGTCCTTGGCTGCATTGCAGATGTGGGGCCCAGGAACTCTGGTGTTTTGCACAACTCGTAAGGTTAGGCAAAAAGTAAATCCCTCTTTTCATTGGTTGCCCTGAACAAAAAGAGCTCTACCTCCTTCAAGATTCCCTTAAAGGAATTGGTAATTTGGTTGAAATAAAGAAATTTTCCTCCCTGGTGCTCCTTTGGAAATGGTAAGGTTGACTATTGTCCCCTGCTTAACACAGGAACTCCCTTGCCCTAAAACGAACACAGAGTTCTTAAATGTATCTCAAACCTATGAAGGTACATACATAAAACAAAACCTAAATGAGTAATACACCTGTAAAATAAAACAAATGTGTCTCAACTTTACAACATCTCACTAAACTGACAAAATGAGCTGAAAACTTTCTTTGATGAAATTATCAGTAATTGCTCTATCTGCTGCTCTTTGTGGATGAGTTTGATTTTGTTGTAGAATGGTCCATTAAACTTACAGTAGGGAAGTGCTGGTTCATTGAACAGCTGAGGAAGTGACAATACTGAGTTGGAGCATCTTCTAAATCACATTTGTGCCTGTTAAATTGATCTACAGAAAATACCATTGTCAAACCAAAATAGCAATCATTATAAAGGAGAACAACAAACACGACGAAATTCTAAGATTTCTAAGAACCTTCCAGAAGTGCAAGTAACTTTCTTCATCTCCTGAACAGTGGCCTGGGAAGGATCTCTGCCTTGGCTTAGTTGCTATTGGGTTTCAATTGCTTTGCTTGCAAATACAACCCTGACAGAAGAATATTCAGTACTGAAGACACGCTTTGTGGAATTTACAAATTAATTTTCCCTAACGGATCTCTATTTAGTCAACATAATGTAGAGGACAGAAAAACCACAGTTTGTAAACTTTTTAAAACTTATGTAAAGGAATTTCTCAAGTCAGCTTGCTGAATTAGGTCTCTGAGGACTAAGCTTTCTTATTATAGGAACTGTATTGTTTTGTAGGAAGCATCCAGGTGCAGGCAGAAGAATGCAAAATTGGTTCTGATGGCACACCTGAAATGCAAGTCTGTGGTTATGTTACAGTACTCCAACTCCACAGATTTGCCATATTCTTCTACTATTTCCTGGCTGGAATTATATTAAGTGAGAGGGAACACATTACTCAACGGGTCTTTTCTACATACTAGTTTCTGGAAGCATTAATAGCCATTCCTCTGCAGGTTTGTTTTGTTGCCTCCACCCACCACCAGAAAACTCCATGGCAAGGGAGTAGCTTGCTTAAATTTGGAATTCATTCAACCACCTCTTTTCTGCTCTATTAATTGTCAGACTACAGCAAGAAAAGTAATGTGACATTCCATCAGTTTGCTCTATGGCAGAACCCACCGGGTTCTCTAGAGCTATTCCCTCTTGTGTGGCATGCTGCAGTAAACATGAAGCAAACAATGTATTTCCCTAGAAGTAAATACTCATAGTGTTACACTGGTAAACTGCAGGTTTCTCAACAATAAGGTAGCACATGCCACATAACTTTTTTGTAAACATATGTTACAACAGTCTCAGCAACTGGATTTTAGGATAGGGACTATTTCTTATACCCTCATAGTACTTTACTCAGTCACAAAAGGAATTTTTAGAGTCCATGTAATATTACAGCAGTCTTTACTCCGCAAAACTTTTATTGTTGCACTTGCTTCTAAAAAAATAGATAAGCTTATGCCTGTTTATGGTAGTATAAAGCTTACAAGAACCTAGTGACTTCATTCACTTTCAGGAGAGTTGCCAAACACCTGTATTTGCTCTAGAAAACAGTGGGAGCTGCAGAAAAGAAGTTTGTCTTGTGAAAAAATTGGCCTCTGCACAATGCAATGACTGCTCCAGTAATGCCAAGTGACACTAAACCCCAATGAATTAGGTGCTCAGAGAATCTTCTCTATGCAGGTGGATCAGCAGGAGGCAAAGCAGCCCTCCAACAGTTCTTGTACTATCGTTTCTCCCCATTAGTTACAGCTACTTACACATTTCAGCTTCCAGTTCTACAAATCATATTCAAACCCAACATGTAAATGAAAGTGTTTGCTTAAGCGCCTTTCTACAAAGATGAAATTAAAAATTCTCCATCAAAAAAAATTACAAAGCCTCTAATCCTCACCACTAACCTAAGGTTAGTATAAAAGCTTAGTTAAACACATGCAGTAATTTTCTTAATCAGCCAGCACTTCAGAAAGACAGATGCTTCTGTTTATGTTGGTCTATTATCAAGTCCTTCGGTGTCTGAATAATTCTTACGCCTATCCTGAAACTTCATTAACATAAATTTCTTCAGTATTATTCTGCCTTCCGTGACAGACAGTACAAGTATTTTTTATTCGGTTGGTTAGCTTATCCTTCTTGGCCTTGAGAATCACAGTATTTTGTGCATTTCCTGTATCTTTTATCCAACTGTAGTGGTCGAAAATTAGGAATAATTACACCACGTGTGTGAAAATCAAAAGCTGTATAAGAACTAATTCTACAGTCTTGAAACTCCTGCAGGAAACCCATTGCTGTAACTGGCTTTTATTCAACAAACGTTGTCTGTTAGAGCTTTCTAGAGAGACTCATGCAAACTGAATGTAAATCACAGAATCACAGACTGATTGAGGTTGGAAGGGACCTCTGGAGCTCATCTGGTTCAACACCCCGCTCAAGCAGGGCCACACAAAGCTGGCTCCGCAGGACTATGTTCAGATGGCTTTTGAATATTTCCAAGCATGGAGACTCCACCACCTCTCTAGGCAACCTGTGCCAGTGCTCTGCCATCCTCACAATAAAGTGTTTCCTGATGTTCAGACAAAACCCACTGTGTTTCAGTCTGTGCCCATTGCCTCCGGTCCTGTCACTGGGCACCACTGAAAAGAGCCTGGCTCCGCGCTCTTTGCACCTTCCCTTCAGGTATTTATATACACCGATGAGATTCCCCTCTAAGCCTTCTCTCCTCCAGGCTGAACAACCCCAGCTCTCTCAGCCTTTCCTCATAGGAGAGATGCTCCAGTCCCTTAATAATCTTCATGGCCCTTCATTGTGCTCTCTCCAGTACGTCTGTGTCTCTCTTGTACTGAGGAGCCCAGAACTGGACCCAGCACTCCAGGTGTGACCTCACCAGTGCTGAGTAGCGGGGAAGGATCACCTCCCTCAACCTACTGCAGCCCAGAATACCATTAGCAGTGGAGGGAGCAACTAAACGCTATTAGGCTTGTCACATATCTTTTAAGTTATATAATACTACAATAACTAGTACAGAAATATGAACGCTCCAACTTTGAAATTACGTTGCTGATTTCGTCAATATTGCCTAACAACGACATCCTTAAGAAAAGAGTGAAACAAGCCAGATCTTGTTCCATACTGTGTAGATTCCATAGGTATTAGTCTTACATATTTATATGCTTGTGTCTGGTTAAACTAATTAATTACCCCAAATATCTATTATTGGTTGACCAAAAGATTGGGGACTTAATTACTATATTTTCAATTTGCTTTTCTGTTAATGTTGCTGGGCACCAGATAGACGAAGGTATCATTGTCTTGGCTTCACACAGACATAAGAAAAGCTTTCCTTGATATCCTTAAGTGCGTTTCACAGAAAGTATCATCTTAAGAGTCAAAAACTAAACAAGATTTTAGAAGCTTCCATGGCAATAGCAACAATTTATTTTTAGACTATGCTCTCTTGAGCAAGATGATGCTGAATGCTATCCTTTCCATCTTTTATGGAGAGTTTTTCCTATATTGTTCCAGTAGAAGTGTGAATAAACGCAAAAGCTTCATTAAGAAAAAAGTTTTAATCTTGAGAGGAAAAGATTTTTTTTCTGTTTTCCACATCCCTTTTTCTTTCTAGTTTTATTTCACTTACTAAAAATACAACCCACAGCCACTCTTCTCATAACTAAAGCAGTAAATCAGGAGAGACGTGCAAAATCTAGCTGAGTCTAGATTTAGACAAAATACTCTGGTCTACTTCCAGTTTGGAACCTAACAGCCTTCTTAGTAGGATATCAGCTCACAGTATATCTGTTTTAGCAAAAATCTCAGTGGGTATCCAGCATGCAAGCAATTTTTTCCCCTTCCATTGAGTGGTTATTTAAGAAATACAAATGACAATAGAACTCCAATCCATTTGTGTCTATTCTTTGAATCATGAGTAGAATTGATAAATATACAGTAGAGTGACTATGCTGCATGTAAGCAAGATTACACACGCAAGGCTGATAGGAGCTTTCCTTGGCCAACATTTCTGAAGTGCTTCAAAACAATTGAACCTAGAGAACAGCTTTCCAAGCACCTGAAGTCAAGCACTTTTTTCTACTAATAGATTATCAAAACCCAAAATATGTGCTTTAGCTCATCAAATTAGCTACTAGAAATTTTAATCTGGTATCTAAAGAGCTTGCAAGTCTTCTTGCACTAACAGGCTTATGTCACAATTAACAGATAAAGCAAGAACCACTTACTACAGCTATCGCTATCAAATATGAACAAGTGGGTGTTCTGTGGCCAAAACTTAACTGAATCAACCATTTTCCCTTTCATCTTTCTGTGAACTCTGGATACACCCATCACTAGCCTACTTCACAGCCCCCACTGTACGCAGTTGTATTCCACAAGATAACAAATAATTCTTGAAATAATTAAGCTTATGGTCTAATACATATGTTAAATACATTATTTGTATTATGTTACAGAAGCTGATACAAACTTTGTGTCTATCAAGAACCACTGTAACATCATAATGCACAACACGTTTCTATATTCACAATATAGAGTACATTCTAAAATCTTCTTGTTTAAAAGGTACTGTAAACGTGCAAGGCATTATTACGTGCCTTGCCATCCTTCACTTTCCACCACTGCCTAATACTGCCTTCTATTTATCTCTAGGAACAGCACCGAAAATACAAGAGAAGCAAATTCCTCCCAGCTTTCAGCTTTAAAAACTAATTCACATTAAAATATGACACTGACTTGTAGTGGAATAAGCCAGGTGAAACTAACTGCTCTAGCCAAACTTTGACAGACAACTTCAATGAGCCTACTTATCCTCCATGTGGAAGGTGTAATCCAGACTGCTGCCAACTGCTTCCCTAAAAGGTTTTCTTCTTCATTCTCTACATCAGCATTGCTAAGGCAACAACCCATTCAGAAGTCCACTGTGAAACAACATGCTGAAGACAGATAAGGGTATGGGAAATGCATTTCTTGCCTGTATTTCTGCCGCTGTGCTCCTTCCCACAGTCCTGGTAGTGAAGGATAGCTGCTGTTGTAGTTCTGAAGCTCAGGTGGAGGCAGAATAGAGTAACTGGCATGTGACTGGGTCACCAGAAAAATTCTACCCCAGCTTGCTGCAGCTAACCAGAAGAGATGGCACGGATGCACTCTGGGAACACAGCACTGTGCTTGATTAAAGGGACCATACTCCATCACCCCATTGATACTTGACCTATACAGAACACAAAGAAATCTCCTTTTGGAAAGCTATCAGGAATGGTGTATATTTGTTCCACTGCATGCAAATGGTTAAGGGAACCTGTTGTACTCTTTTTTTCTCTTGATATCCCATTGTATTGCTTCCAGGCATAGATTTTCACCCTTTGATTTGCATTTTTTGGCTGCTTTCACCCTTGGCTTAACTATACCATACATAGCTTCAGATTTTCATCCAAGACTGAAAAATATAGTTAATATTTTATCAGCAGGAATGTGATCAGCATGTATCATTCTAGAGGATTAACAGAGTTATGGGAAAGAGCACTACTACAAGCTTTTATGCCATCTACCCTAAGAGCCCCTGTCATTCAGGTATTTTAGAATTACAAATGCAAGCAAGTGCTTTAGGTTGCATTAATGTAACACTACTCTTCAAGTCACACTCTGCTGCACTGTAACTACTCCATGCTGTAGAATCTTTTTGCCTTCCTCTATTTTTTTTATACTATAAGCTATATTTTTCCCACAAGGAAAGAATCTTTCCTAGATGAACCCTCTATACTAGGCCTTAATAAGACTGTCCACTACCCCATAAAGCTATTCTTTTAAAAGTGAATGGAACAAAAGCATCTATGTCTATAACCCTGCTCTTTTTCTGCAGAGTTGTGTAAAGGAAAGTGTAACTCCCCTGCTAACTCAAACCCCTTTCTCCCCCACACCTTCCTTTTATTCCAGAGGCCTGGGCCTGATTTGGTCAACAAGACCCAGATGCAGTTGCTCTACCTCCACTAATCACTTTGAAACCTCTGCAGATCTAACAGAAGCAACAAATCCTCTAGGCTTGGTACCTCCAGGACAATAGGAAAGAAAGGAACAACAGGTCCTAGAGAAACAAGTATCCTCTCCACTTACTTGTGGCAAAATGCTTCATGAATTCTCTATAGTACCTGGCATGATGTCGTGGTTTAACCCCAGCCAGCAACTCAGCACCACGCAGCCGCTCACTCACTCCTGTGACATGTGCCACATAGACACATGATCTATTCTGCGTTGAGATACCAGTTCAGTCAGATCCTAAACTGCTGGTTCGTGGCTAATCAGTCAACTCACAGAGAAGGACACTTCTGTTCTATGTCTTAACTGATATATGTTAATGCATATGCATCAAGAAAGCTTTATGCACTTATCCAGTGAACAGGCCTATTAGCGAAACTTTCTGGAAGCAAAGAGAGCATAAAACAAGAATATGAGTAGCCAAACTATTTTGTACATTAAAATACCTATATTTTTATCTTGCAGTCATACAATTTTAATTGCTATAGGTTAGGTCTCATGTTTTTACCCAACTTGCTTTAGGAGGCTGCACAGTCCCAAGGCTGTTTGTGGTGAAGATCTGTTGTTGGATCCTCCTACCTTTGATGATCTGATTAGACCACTGACCTGGTCTCTTCTCCTTTGCTCTGGCTTTACCTGTTTCACCCTGCCTCAGCAGGGTCAGACCACACAGGGGCCTCTATTTGCCAACATCAGCAAGGCTTCCCCTCCTGATTGAAAGAAAGTCTATTCCTGCCAGTAACGGAGATGTCACCAGTCCCCTAATGACCCTAAGGAACACACAAGCCTTATTTTTTATCTTGCTGTATTTTTTACTGTATCACAGAACCTTTTCTGCCAAGATCTTTCCTTTGCAAGAAAAAAACAAACCTAAAAAACTCCCAGCATATAAACTGTATACTGTATAAACTGTAATGCATGTAAATGTATTAATGTATTCTGGCACAACAGACACCAAAGGTTGGTGAAAGGAAGTCTGACAGAGCCTGCCTAGAGTTCATATCAGTGCTCAGAGTTACTCAGAGAAAGCCTAGACACTTAATACTGACAGCCTTCCATTTTCAGAATACTACTTTAAATATCTCTATTATTCTCCCTCCAACCTTTCTCTGCCATGTTGCCTGCAACTGTCTTCCCTCAAACACATGTACACATGAGATATATATATATATATATAAGCTGTCAAAGATTTAAGCACCAGTGAGCCATGACAGCCTATCACGGCTATCACTGTGACATACTGGGGGACATCCATCTCACCTAACTCAAAGCAGCATAGATCCTATAAGCAGAGCTCATCACTGCAGAATCCCTCTGTGGTTAATGGGAGAAACAGGCTTTTTCATGTGATTCATTAAGGACTTCAGGATGGTAAGTTACATATCCTAAAACCACCCATTTCTCTCCTCTCACTATACAAATTTTAAATTTTCCAGACAGACACCATCTCTCTCTGTTCTCCTTTGTACCATGCCAAGGATAACAGGGCTTTCTGACATGGTGGTAATAAATAATAATGATGAACAGTGTCAGCTACAGTAACAAGTAAGCAGTGACTAGCACTACTAACAACCTGGATAAGAGTATCACTAAATCAGAACACCATTTCTTTGTGGCAATGACTCAAAAACTAACTGGGTATCCCCTGCTGAACTTTTATTAAAAGATCAATCATGCTGAAAGACACCATTCTAGTCAGCCAATAATTCCTCCAAATATACTTTATTACCCTTGACTTCACAGGGATGCACAGCTAGTCCCAGTTCCTTACATTAACAGGACTATTTCCATTTTTGAGTTTTAAGTGTTAAACTTTTTTTTTTCCTCTTTGCAATCTGTCTTGAAAGTGTTTTTGTAAACTGCTACCACACTTGCCTTAATCTTTGAGGGATCTGTGAAACCTCCCTTGTTTTTCTTTGTACGCACAGTGCACCTGTGGAGCTTTCTATCTCCTTGTGCTGGCTTTGGCTGGGATAGTTGATTTTCTTCATAGTAGCTGGTATGGGGCTATGTTCTGGATTTGTGCTGGAAGCAGTGTTGATAACACAGAGGGATGTTTCAGTTACTGCTGAGCAGCCCTTACCCAGAGCCAAGGCCTTTTCTGCTCCTCACCCCACCCCACCAGCGAGGAGGCCGGGGGGGCACGAGGAGTTGGGAGGGGACACAGCCGGGACAGCTGACCCCAGCTGACCCGAGGGATGTTCCATGCCATATGACGTCATGCTCAGCATGTAAAGCTGGGGGAAGCAGAAGGAAGGAGGAGACATTCGGAATTATGGTGTTTTGTCTCCCCAAGTAACCGTTAACACGTGATGGAGCCCTGCTTTCCTGGAGATGGCTGAACACCTGCCTGCCGATGGGAAGCGGTGAATGAATTCCTTGTTTTGCTTTGCATGCATGGGTTTTGCTTTACCTATTAAACTGTCTTTATCTCAACCCACAAGTTTTTTCACTTTTACCCTTCCGATTCTCTCCCCCATCCCACTGGGGAGGGGAGTGAGTGAGCGGCTGCGTGGTGCTTAGTTGCTGGCTGGGGTTAAACCACGACACTCCTTTAACATTCTCACTAACAATTCTACCATTTTCTTTTTGTTCTCGAAGAAGTATGGATTCAGCTTTTTTCCCTGAGTAATTTTTGATTGTTTGTATTAATTTTTATCCTGTTTCGGAATTTTCTTCCCTTAAGAGACAAAGAAACCTTAAAAACACCGCTTTACTGACTTTATAGTATTTTATTTTGTACTGTATTCTTCTCCTTTTCCTTAATAGATTTTTTTGTTTTGTTTTAGCAAAAATCTCTCTTCAAAAGATCTATTTTTTTCCCTAGCATTACAAAGTCCTCAGTGGTTACAAATAAGCTGATGCATTTAAAGAATTGAGAATTTTTAAAGAAATGTAACAATTCATTCTGATACCATTTATCATCATCTTCCATTCATGAAATATTTAAGAATTCTAATATACAGCTTTAGATGCAATAATCTGTAAAATCCTCAGATGGCGAAATTTGCTTAATGCTACTAAAATAAATAAGTCTGCACCATTTTACACTAGTAAAAGCTTGGGACTTCAATTTTTACAGCAAAGATTGCTGATATAC
This sequence comes from Haliaeetus albicilla, assembly GCF_947461875.1. Taxonomy (NCBI): domain Eukaryota; kingdom Metazoa; phylum Chordata; class Aves; order Accipitriformes; family Accipitridae; genus Haliaeetus; species Haliaeetus albicilla. The sequence continues at coordinate 11,421,500 of NC_091493.1, forward strand.
AGTTGTTAGAATGAAAGATTCTCTGTATCAGTTCTCCATGGTATCAGAAGATAATCAGTGACTCTAAAGCAATGTAAAAAGCAGAACCTAAAATAACTGTTAGGGCCTTGCCTTTTTGCATTATTCATAGTAATTTCAAAGGGTAGAGTCTAAAAAAAAAACCTAAAGATATCATTCTAAAAACGTGTCTCATGTACCCTGTTTCAGCTCTTTCCCCTTTTTCATGAAGCAAACATCCCATATTTTTTCAAAATACAGCCAGGGAAATCACATAACATTGCTAACATTTTCTCCGAGGCACACATTTAGTGTACGTACCTTGTACACTCGTGATTGGTCCTCAAGAAAACTCCTTTCTCTCCAATAAATTCTTACCATTGGCAAACCAGTGGTTTTTTCCTAGCTCACTTCTGAGGTTTCTTCTTGTTCCTTTTACTATCGTTGAAAATAAAAGGCAACATTGTTTTGGTAGGACTTTGGTGTTTTCTGTATTACAGAGAGGGAAACACTGGTACTAAATTGAGGTTCCCAGGAAGGTAAATCACCATTCTCCACTCAAATGGATCTTGCATTTACGAATATCTGTACATTTCAATGCAATCATAAAGACATATGATGTATAGACAGGGGTTTGGGCGTTTTGTTTGGGGGTGGTGATGGTGTGTGTTAAACAGCAGGTAGTTTTCCCTGCAGTCTGGAATGCCAATTGGTTCTATTTTTGGTTCTCTTCAGCATCCATAGAGCTTTGTTGTATTTCCCCTGTGGAAATATAAACTGCCAAGAGTCTCAGTCGTATTATCTCTCCTTTCTCTTCCTTACTTGTCAAGTTTTCACCAGTTTCCTAACTGTACCACCTACAGTATAGTAGAGAAGTTCTCTCTCTGCTCTCTTCATTTCATGTCAGGCTTGTCACCAGCAACTTTCTGTTGTTCTTCCTATTTGTTCGGAGACTTACTAATCACAGCCAGGACTCTCTGCTGTCACTTCACTGGATTCCCTCCTACTCCTAAATTTCTCACCTGGACTAAGCACACATGCAATAGACTTTTGACCAAACTATGTTGAATAAACACATTAAGTTTTCCCTGACTTCACGTTATTGTCAACCTTATCTAACAACTTTTGTCTACATCCATGCATTAAGGACTGTAATAAAAAAAATTAATTCTATTCCAGTCAAAACCAGGACAATGTAACGTCACACAGGAACCTACAACACAGAGACATTTGGGTCAGGTTTGCAATGCCAAAAGGACAAGCAAACTGTTAGGACATGACAGAAGAGTCAAGCATTTCCTATTCTATTTGCGCTACCTGCTTGCCTTGCCTCTTATAACTGTATTTGCATCCATCTTCCAGGCAGTAATCTTTCAGCCAAGGAATACCAGTCTGAGCCTGTTTTGTATATGGCTGCAGTTAGAGGGCTGAGTAATGAATCAAATCAAATGCTATACATCAAGCTGTATCTGGCACATTCATAGCCTGTGACTGACAGCAAAGCAGGGAGAATCCTGCAGTGATACACTATACCTATCGAAGTCTACTGTATCCTGTAACTTCCGTACTACAATTTTGCCTTCACCTGACATTAAGGGACCAGTTTCACGCATCTTTTTCTTGGCAGCAGGAATAGCTGAAGAATTGCCCTTTCCCCTTACCCCTAGCTATTTATTCCCCCTCCCTGGACCACTTCTGCTTTTGGATTTTTTAACCTGACTGATTTTAGGGATGCAACTGACAAAATGAAACCCAAACAGCTGCCCTGGCATGGTTGAAGGAGCTCTGAATGGTGGTGCAGGAGTGCAGTGAGACCTCAGGCTGGTGGAACGGTAGGCAGTTCTCATACTCACTTTACTACCAGAGCAAACGTAACATTAAAACACACACCTCAAAACTCCAAGAGGGGCCAATGGAAGATAAAGAACACAAGGTCATTGAGCTGAAAGGATCTCTGAAATATACCAGCAGGGATACAGGGCAAAGAGGACAGAGAAGATGCAGTCAAGCTGCCCTTGGTAGCTTTCACCTACCAAAGCAAGACAACAAGGTGGGGCAGGAAGACTTCTCAGGCTTCTGAAAGGATTAAGTGCAGGTTAATAGGGAACGACAGTTCAATTTCACTAGAAACATCTGTGGGTTTCAAGTTGGCATCATTCCACACTTGAAGATAAACTGTGTAAATAATTCCATTACAAGTTCAGTTACAAACTACTCACCTAGACTTGTTAGGAAGTGGAGGGAAGGTTTAAAAAAATTAAATCACAGAATGACCTGAACATGCTGCATATACTGAGTTCCACTCATTCCCCTCCTTCCTGATCTGATAAGGACCTAGGACTCTCAAATTCTGATGAATTTTAAACCCACTAAAAGCTTTTGGCAAGCTTTAAGACTGACCAACAGGGTGCCCTTTGCATAAATTAAGACAGGACGTTTTGCATACTTTACTATGTTATTAGAGATATGACTATACATACGGAAATCCCCGGCAGAGCCTGTCTAGCTGGGACTTGATTATTCATCCACGTGTCAAATAGGAGAACTGTAAACTTCAAGGATCCTTTAAAAGTATGCAGCCTCCCCTAAGGAAACTTGGAAAAGTGTCACTAGTTTCAGGGACTAAGAAGTTCACGATACCCTAGTGCTAAGATAAAGCCTGAAGTGGTTTCCTAGAGGCTTATAGTAGAGATCCTCCAAATTCTGCTTAGCTTCCTCAAGCAGAGGCGAGTCCTCTGAATCGCCAGATGAGGTATCTCTCCAAAGCTGTAACAATCTTTCACACTGAGAGATGCACTGATGAGCAGGTGGAGCAGAAGATGCAAAGCAGAATCCACTGTGTATCCTACCTAGCACTGCAGAACCTGAACCCAGTCCAGCTTCCTACAAAATGGTATCTAATCCTAAATCATTAAGAGAGTATCAATGAATTTTAAATACTAATATTTTGCCAGTATGGAGCTGATGAAACAGGCATGACCTTTGTATGCATATTTTAATGAAACAGATGCTGCAATCCTCACACATAGAGGACCTGCTATTCCTGTTTCTCAAGATTTTGCATACAAAGAATTTTAATACATATGCATAATTCCCTCCATATTCAACTTCCAGCTGAAATGTACTTTAAAAAATTCAATATATGTAGTTTACTCAAGTGATCTACCCCAGAAAAAAAGAACTGGGCAGGAATAGTCTAGCTTCCAGTTATAAGGTGTTATTAGTATTTCTGAACTACTTCAGATAACACATTAAGCAACAGTCTAAAAAACAATTCAGATGTAAAATTTGATCTTAAATACGTGCACAACTTGGTTTTGGATGAGAAGTGTTTTGAGGGAACCAAGGAATTTTATCCACAGGAACTCTGTGCATGGTATAGCTGCTAGGAGCAAGAGTGTCATTAGTACAGTGTATTGAACCCTTTTGGAAGAAAAGAACTGTCTCCCTTTGCTACAAAGAACAATCAGAAATTATGATACTGACTTTGAATAAGTTCACAGTCCTGTCCCATCACACTACGTGAGAGATCTGATAAATGGAAAATCTTTTGCACTCCTATGCACCACACTCAAAGTGGCAGTGGCAGAAGACTGTTATGGAAACTAAACACGGGCAAAACATAGCTGCATAGTCACCCATTTCCTTACCACTTCAATACAGTCGTAAGGAAATGAAGAAAAAACATTTTCATTATTATCTTGCTTTTCTAAGACTAAGTTTAATCTCAGAGAAACACAGAAACATGAATTCCCAGCAATTTACAACAAAAATTACCAACCACCACAGAAATCACAGTCACTGGAAACGTTCTGATGCTGGAAAGATGTGCAAATTCAGCTCCCTTTGACTTTGCAAAGTGCCTTTGCGCTAACGGTAATGTAGCCCTTGAACACAGATGAGAAGCAGGCAGTAGCTAGTAAGATAGGGAAAACTGTGTTAATAGTTTGCATTTTTAGTTTCTAGCTTTTTAGCCAGAATTAAATGCAACAGATTGAATTTGAAGTGGAAGAAATAACAACTCATTATTTTCTACGTTGATATTAATTTGACCCTGTTTTCAGCAGTAAAGATGAAATACATCATCTCTAGAGGTCCCTTCCAACCTTAACTGTTCTGCAAGTCTGTAATTCACTGTTTTTTAATGAATATTGATATTTTCCCTAGTTCACTGTATTTAACCCAAGTTGTTAAATTACACATTTTCTATTTAAGAGACAGGTTAAAAAAAAAAAAAAAAAAAAAAGGGGAGAGCAACATTTTACACCCTGCATTCCTACAGTCCATGCAATTTCCTCATCAATTCTTAGCAAATTATTTTCTACTCACTATCATGCCAGTTCTTCCCCTGCCCAGTACTGCTGTAGTCCTGATTACCCTACCACATTTGTTTTATGCTATCAAAACCGAGATCATTGGTGATACTTTGATTTTCACAGTTTGCACAGAGGAAAATGAAGCTCCAGGACCAGCTGACTGAAGTCCATTCAGCCTTATATGAAGTATTACTTCATTTAAGAAGCGTTCTTCCTTTGTGGATATTACTTCCATAAAGGTTTAAAACACAGATGAGCCTGAAACTCCAAAGTGGTAATTTCCAGGTCACATCAAAGATCTTGTAAAACATGCAGAGCAGGTTTTCTTCAGAGATAGATCTTGTCCCACCAGTGAGGACCTTGAGGTCAAAATACCTGTCTTTGATTTTCAGTTCAGATAAACTTCTGTTTTATCTCATCTTGCTTTTAATTACTAAGAGCAAAACCAGAAACCCTAATGATAGGAAGTTGTTTTGGTTTTGTTGGACTTGATCAGATGTGACGGTTTTCTGTAAAGCCCATTTTCATTTGGAGTTATGAGAATGATCCTGCTGGTCTCACACAATATATATGACATACCTAACTACAACCTAGTAGTTGTAGCAGTTTTGTTTATCAAGACATATTAATTCATGTCACTTCACAAAAATGCAAACTGAATATATCCTTTCCACAGTACTCAGAACTCCAAAGCATTTCAGGGCCAAAAAGACAAGGCTGTTTTTCCAATAGGTCACAAAGGTACATTCTAGATTTTAAAGATGTGTGCCTACATTGTTGAAAGATGACAACTTTCCTAACTTTAAGCATCAGACTTAAATACCTAAGTTGCTAAAAAAATTGATGGAGCTTCCAAAAGACAAGTGATACTATAATAAATTAGGAACTCGTCTCTTTCTGTTAAGTAAATAGAAAATGCATACCCCTAACTTAACTAAATTTGATACCTGAAATTAAAAGGCATGAATATCTGCCCAAGTTCCAAGTACAGGAGTGACTTTTGAGGGCTAGATGAATAAAGACAGGAAGGTGCAATTTGATTTGAATCTTATTGTGGTTTCACCCCCCATTCAGCAGATGTGCTGTTGATCAACTGCACAGCAAGGGTAGCCTACTGTCTTCTTGACATGAAGATCCGCTTGGATTTTTAATTAAAAAGACTAATTCATCCCTCCATTCCTTTTCCTTTACTCTTTACCTCAGGACGTAAAGCATTACCAAGTGAGCTGGGGTCAGAAGAAACAATAGGGAAATCCAGCCTTAGCAATCAGGCTGCCCCTTTGAAACATATTCCCCAGAACAGCTTTTTCGTTTCTTTTACGTACAGTTGTAATCTCTTGGGAGTTCCAATACAAGAGGTTATGTTTAGCAGGGGAGCAAAATGACACCCCCAAAACCATCCACAGACTAGCTGGGATTCTTAGACTGAAGGCTCTAATGCTTACTGTGTGGATAAGTACAAAATTAGCATAACGTTCTCCAGATCATTTTTTACATACTTTAACGTTAAACCCTTTTTAGAAAGATACAAGTAGAAATAGTTTTTTATACCTCAAGTTAGCTAAATGCAAAATAACCTTGCTTATTTTTGAGATCTTTAAAAGGACGATAGCTGTGTCTGTGGGAGGGAAGACCTAATTTTTACTGATGTCTACAGTCCTTGCAATTGGGATAAAAAGAAAAAAAAAAAAAAAATCACTGAGCATCATGAATAGCAAAGTTTTCCTGTGATCTTCCTGAAAAGAGTTTAAATTAAAGCAACCCTTTGCCTGTTCTGATGCACACAGTTGCTCAGGCAAAGCTCAGAACCTTGAACACCACATGAGGTAACAGAACAGAAGTCTTAAAAACATGACTCATCTTGGTCTCACAGCTGATCTTTGCAGATGACAGAAATGACCAGTGTCAGGCTGAACCATAGTTTCCTTGGTTTCAACACAGGATGTTGAATCTAGCGTGTTTCCATACTAAATTGCAACACTCTCTTTTTCTTCACAGGCCAAGCACCATATGTGTATCATGACATGCCCCCCTGAAAACAAACTGATATACCTTTGCATTACTTAGAATCTTTTTTTTAATGCTATTTAAAAGACTAGATCCCTCCAAAGTGCCTCATTCAGTAGCTTATTACTACAAGCTTCAGAGCCAACCTCTTCTTATATCATCCCATTCACAGGATATAAGAAAGAAGGCTGAGAATTTGAGTTTCAAAGGCTGAAATAGTCTATATTCAATTTTCTTTTGGTAGGACTTCTCTAGAGTAAACGGCCATCTTGCGAGGGCAAAGGAGAGAAAGGGAGGCAACACGACATGCACATAACTCACTGGTACAACGAAATTCAAGGAGTTTAATGTCCATTTTAGTTTCCCCTGAAAATGCTAAATGCTGTTGCTGATACTCAGCACTGGGCTCCTGATACCTAAAGTTAAGTTCCAGCCAGCCACATTTTCTGTCAAAGATGGCACTGGGATATGAAACGTGGTCAGAGGCCAGATACACTGTCACACTGCATCTTCCTGTGATGGTACTACTGTCAGAACATGCGGTTAGCCATCTGGAGCCAGATGACTTGTTCCAGGATCTTGGTATTAGTCTTTAACTAGCTAGATCAAACATGTTCATAAAATGACACCCTCTTTCAGCTAAACAGCACACAAATGAGAGTGGTTACAAGGCCAGAACTGTTGGGGAGGGGAATCTTGGTCAGAACAAATACTCCTCCAGTTGACCAACTTCTACCCAGCCAGTTTCCCTACATAAGTACAAAGTACGAGACTAGTCTTAACAGCTGCCTCAGTAAGGCTTCTAGCATCCTCCTGTCCTCATGGAGGAACAACCTGGCTGTTAGCATACGTCAGCACCTTGAGTGCACCAAGAGGCTCTGCAAGCTCTCTCAGAGGGGTTTAGCTACCTCTGTTCAAGGTCACTTCTGCTGTGGCACCAACTGTATAAACTTGGATCAGACTGCTGTGAAAACCGCTAAGTTCTGAGAAAGAGCTTTGCAAGAAGTAGCAGTGAGAAGCCCTGTCTGTGGGGGTCTCTTCCCTTTGACTCATGAGCTGCTGTGAGCAAATATTCACATGGTCATGTCTTGCAGGCTGCAACAATAAGGAAGAACTTTCAGACCCTCATGTACCTGGACTCAATTCACCTGCTTCAGGATGAAGTTAATTATGTGAGACTTGAATAAGATCTTGTGACGTACGCTTCTATTTTTAGCAGTTCTTTTTCTTCCTTTTAAAAATTCCATTCACTGTCACTAAGTATCACACAACATTTTGCCATTCCACAGCGCTTTTTATACTGCCAAAGCACTGCACATGGAACTAATGACTTCGCAACCAGAAAGGTCAGCTAAGGACTGGGCTCCCAAAAGTAAGTTCATTTTGTTTCTTTAAAAGGTAATTCATCTGATTGGAAATTATGCTTTGTAAATTTAATCTTAATAGGCCTCCCATAATGTCAGGAATTAATATTAAATGTTTCTCTGAGTTTCTCCAGACATTAGACAAGCTGTTTTCATTCTGTCCTGAGTCTAATGGACTAGGGAAAGCTGTGATTTACAGTGTTCAGCTGCACTGAAACCATTACTCTGAAGCATTTACCCACCTACACTATTAGTGTGAATATTTGTTTGTACTGCAAAAGTAACAAAAACAAATACTGTCCTCAGTGTGAGCCTCACTGCTGTTACCTTCTGTCCCTCTCAAAACTACTGTCCTCAAACTTGCTTTGCAGAGCCACTGCCATTTTTTACCTCATTATACCTGCTGGATGTGGCAGCACCAGTATGGGAAAATAATTAATAGGAGCAGCAAAGTTTACCTGCCTGAGGTAAGCTATAAACAACTGCAGTAAAGAACAAAAGTCCAGACACACTGCAACAACATTCCAGTGCTAGGTTCTGTACAAACATAAGCCAGGGAAGAATAATTTCCACAGCAAGAGTTATCAATAGACTGAAGAATTAAATTATCCCTAGACTACATGAAAGAGTGAAGGCTTCACTACTCAGATATCAAATAAAGACCCTCATGAAAACATGAACTGCAGGAGAAGTTCTCATCATACCTTCTGTTGTGAGAAAAGTATTCTGCAAAATTGGGAGCCAGTGAAAGATCAAGAAACCTCTTTATGTCAGAGTTGAGCTAGGTGAAGTGTGAAGCTTCATTAATATCCTCCTTATACAGTATTTGTGTTTTAAAGCAATGACATTTTCCCTTAGAGGCATGAAATTGCATGCATTAAACTACATGATGTAGGGGATTGAATTTGCCAAGGTTTTCCATTATTTTTGCCATTTTGTCAGCCATACTCTTTTGGTATACTACATCTTTAAGTGTTCATGACAATAACTTGTCACATGAATTCTCCCTTTGCGTGTAGTGTGTGTGTGAGTGACTGCGTGTTTAATATGAAAGGAAAGGAAGTTCCTCACAGCAGCATCATGTTGTGACTCTAGGTGCAACAGTCCTGTTTTGCCACACTGCTTTCTCATAAGACGCTTAAACACATATCAGAAACTTTAAAAATTATTTCAGTCATGAACAGCTTCCACAGTATACTCACGCATACAAATTTTATAGAACTTGTGTGATCTGACTGCAGAATACATTTTTGATTAATCAGACCTAAGGTTTTAATAACGTAACAGCAGGTGGGGTAACCACAAAAATAAAAGTCTAAACTGCCTCAGAGTAACACAGGCATAAATATAAAAGAGTTCAAAACACCTCGTTTGCATTTTTGAAAAACACCCTCAACAACTTGCTTTGTATTTCTGTTCCCAGAAGAGGGCGATGTTTCTGTAGCCTGATAAATACCTCTCAGGCTCTCGACTTATTTTTCAGGGAAGGCACACACTGTCTCATAGGACAAAAGCTTACCTTTCCCTTTGGAAGTAGCCACTGCTCTTCTAGAAGCAATTTCTGGAAGCTGTCTCCTACAGAAGCAGCAGGATCTTGATCAGAGATTGCACACCCACTTTGATCAGCTGTTAAACATCAGGCATTTCCCATTTGAGGAGAGTATTTGTAAGACAATGGTAAGAGACTTGTCATAACCTTGCCATTTAAATGATCACCTTTTGTTCCCATGAACATTTCTGAGCCAGTTCTGTCCTTTCAATTAGTAGCAGTTCAACATTTGGGATACGGATATAACACTTCTCTTTTTTTTTTTTTAAAGTTTTGGTGTGTTTTTTTTAAAGCAAAGCTCTCCATATATTTTAAGGAGTTTTTAAAAAAAAATCAAGTTTGCAAATCCATTCTCACTGTAATTTATACTACTCAGGCTTAAACTGCCACTAGATTGGCATTGTATGACAGTAATTGAGGCTGATTAAGCTGAGGGCTCAAAAGCTATGCTAATGAGAACAGAATCAGTCTAGGTATTGCATCAAAGTTTCAGATGTTTTCAAAACAGTGACCCATTTTTTTTTCCTAGCTGAAGGGAAGCTTCTGCTTCAGACAGTGGTTGCAGAAGTATCTCCAGGCCTAAACTGCTGCATCACATATGCAGGCACTATGATTTAATCCTAGAATTTGTTCTCTTCAACATTTTTTTTCATTATATATAGTGCCAATTCTGGATTTTTGTGCTCTGTTTAAAACTTTTTCTTTTACATAAAAATACCTACTACATATATATACACACACACACATATATAGATAAATACCTACTTCTGAGATATCTCCTCATGAAATATCCAACTTTTTACGGAAATTATTATCTAAAACCAAAGTAACTTGTTCTATGGACTATTACTTGTATCCATAGAAGGGCAGAAGTCTTCTTTGCTTTCAACCTTGTGTATTCAGGAAAATAAACAAAAGTCCTTGCTTTTGTCAGCAAATTGCTTACAGCACTGACTTACATAAAAGTTAAAAAGCTAGAACATTAGACAAATAAGTTTATTTCAAAAACAAGAAAAGACATCATCTATTTCCTAAAAAAAGCTGAGTAATAAGAGGGAATTGTACTGAAGCAGAGACAGTAAATGGAAAATGGAAAAAGCTAGTCATGGTGGAGTAACATCCTGAAGTGTCATGAGATTATAGATAGGAAAGATTAGCCACTGCTTTTCATTAAGTATTCAAAACTGGGACTGAAGTTAGCATGGATTAACTGCTCCCCCATAGTGGAACAGCAGAGGGAAAGATCAGTTCTTTAGGATAGCTCAAGTAGTCCTTCCATGACCCACCAACAATCAAAGAAAAACAAAATGAAAACAAAACCAAGATAAACCCAAGGCGGGGGGGGGGCAGGGCAACACAGCTTCAGAACAAAGGACCATGATTTTTTCTCTCAAAAACCACAGAAGCAATACAACCCACAAACTTTCAGGAATCAAAGGTTAATGATTTAATGTGTTTACATGGTTTGCTGTACTAAGATCAAATCCCATAAAGTTGATGATCAATGATGGACAGTTTGTCAAGGGCCTAGAGAGTCCCTATCCTGAGCAACAGAAAAGCATGGGAGCAGTTGTCATGGCAGGATATTCCTTTCCTGGTAGGAGAAGGTTTCTGCAATTGGTGGACAGTGAGTTTCTAAGGATTTTCTCTTTCAAGAAGGGAAGGGGTTGAAATCTTTGCAGAGTTATCCTAAAATATTCTTAAGAATTGGAGAGGCTATGTGTATGATTGACCAGGCCACAAAAAAACAGGCCATCTCTTCTTTTAAGAGACAGAACCACTGCATTGACCCCTAACGTCCTACTGTAGGTAGACATTAACTCTGTTTAGAGCACATGTGCCTACAATGTCCCACCAGCACCCTGGCTTGTCTGCCCTCTGCTATTTCATCCCATGACTACTAGTTTAATGAGATTAAACAGAGCACTTCAAGCTGCGTCATACCAGCGCGCTGACCAACTGCAATTGCCCTGCCAAATCAGATCCAAGTCTATACAATCCAGAATCTTAGATACAAGAAAAAAAACACTAGTAAATTATGTTAAAAGGGGAGGAGACAAATAACCAGGGAAGGCAGGGAGAGCTAATAGAGCTTTGACTGCTTTTGTTTAGTCACAAACCTCCTGCACAGGATACTCTATCCAAGAAGACTCTCTAAAGATGTCAGTGTATAGGCATAGGTAGGTAGTGAACACCTATAATACCAGTAGGTGGCACTGAAGAGTATGTATTGGGTAGACTTCACTGAAGACCACTATATTGTGTATATATTTTCCACGCAGTGCAAGTGGCTTCTAAAATACAGATGTTGATCTCTTTTCATATACTGGAAACATAAACGTGGTTCAAACTAATGTAACCTAAAACTAGGTTCAGCCAGCAAATACCTTCAGCTGGGACTCAGTGGCTTGCAAAGGAGAAGCTGGTGGTTTGTCACTGGTGCAGCCATGCAAAAGATAATCTGCCAACAGAGTTGGAGAACAGAAATGCACTCAATTTTCCCATTTCATTCATTTTTAAAGAACCAAGATGTAACATCTGAAGGATGTAAAAGTTTCTGTTATAAAAAGAGGAAGGGATCCAAATCACTGTTCAAGTAGGAAATTTTATCTCATTTTGAAGAATTCCCTTTAGTTCTAATGAGTTTTGGATGTGGAAATGGGAGAAGTAACTGCCAGATTTAATTTATTTCACACTGCCTGAAGTCTTTTCCCCAGAGGGCCATAGGATTCTAACTACAAGGGGATAAAGTAATACGAAATGGAAAGAGTCTGATCTGTCCACTGTATCATATTATTTCAGTGTGACTATTCTGTTTTATTTTGACTGAACCAAGATCGGAATTCTGAAATTTTTTTCTTAAAAACATTTACTTTTTAAAAAATTAAAAATCAGTGTGTATATTCATTCATAGAATAATCAAAATAGGTAGTGTTTGAAGGTACAAGCCAACCAAAGCCTGTCTAAGAATGCCCATGTAATCCATCATTCAGCCTTTATCACCTCACCCACATAACTTTCAATATTGTTGTATACTTGGCCTTTCCAGAGACTGCTAATAACCTCAACATTATTGATTAAAAGGCAGAGGTAACTGCAAGACAGAGAAAACAGGATGAAAACACCAACTCATTTCACAGAGATTATCCAGCTGCTGGTAGCTGCTAATCAATTCTGCTTATGAAAGAGCCACTGAGAACAAATCTAAAGGCCCCCTTGGATTTGCATTACTGAAGAGTCCCTTAAGAAGTTCACCTTCAGCAGAAAAGTCAGTCTGCTTAAATGTTTCATATCCTTTCTAACATAACAATCAACCTTGGCCTCATTTGGGAAGCTTCTGACCAGACCTTTCAGAAGGTACAAAAAGGTACAAAGAGCAGCAGTGCCAAAGGGGCTTCTGATTTAAAGAAAAGCATGAACAGATACCAGAGGAGACTGTACAAAATTGCAAGCAGCACTGCAATAATTTTTGCCTCTTTACAGAAAGAGAGCGCTCTCGCACTGAATGACAAAATTATTTGTTTCAAATAACATAGCGAATCTGTTACAGATCTGGAAATGAAATTCAGACCTCCTCAGGCCTAGCCGTGGATCAAAACCTCTGTTGCTTCACATGTTTGGTATCTTGCAGGACTGCACATTTCCAATTCCTCCAGTTTCCGTATTAAAACACGGATGTACCTTAGAGTAAAATTTTACGTGGTATCAGAAGGCCACTGTCAATACAGTTCCTTTTATCTAGATGTGTAAGTCCACATGAAATACATGGAATATGTTTATGTCACTACACTTCTCAAAGACAAAATGCGTCCTTCTGACTTCTCCAGATCATGAAATGTATTTGTCAAAATTACTTAAAAAACACTTCACACACAGTGTTCAGGTGTTTCTGTTAATATGAGCAGGTTCACATGTCCGAGTGCTACTCTGACAGGATACTAGTCAGTTGTAGCTGAGCCACAGGCCCAGAGAAAACAGCTATAGCATTCCAATATACTGCACTTCATGTATTGTGAACCATGTTCTACTTGTTCAAAGAGAGGGGAAAGACAGGGAATTATATATACTTCCCCATAAATAACTATTGCAGTAAGTGTTCTGAATGCAACATGAGCGTAAAGATCAAAAAAGATAATCGACTCAAGACTAACAGCATTTCAACATTGAGCATCGTCAAGGCAACACCACAGCTTTCCAGTCAGGTTCACACTTTATCCTCTGGCTTGACTAGATTTGGCATCACGACTTGCAACAAAGTAGGTAAGAAAAAATGTGCCTGTGACCCTCGAGACCAGTAGGTGTCATTTTGTAAGCAGAAAGGGTTCTGTGTGTATCACATTACAGATGCTGTAAGAAGTCCTTTATATCCTGCAGCTGAATAGTCAAGGCTAATAACACATTTGACCTTTACAAATATACAAACAGGATGGCAGAAGAGATTATTTTAATCAGATCTGAATGCATATGAGAGGGCAACATGCAATTATATGGATTATGCAATTATGCTTCTATCTAACATTTCAGCAGAAACCAACTTAGGGACCCAACGGAGATTCCTGTTGCAATTGCCACAAAGCACAATACCACTCAGGTTATAATTTAAAATACATTTTATTAAACACACATACACATCCATTGGCTAAAAAAAAAATAACCACCTTAGACTATGACTTTTAGATATATGACAGCAGATGTCCTACTGCTGTGTGTCAAACAGGAACTTCACAAGCTCACTGATCTCTGCTGCACAGATAGGATATGCTTGCAATTATTTTTGTTGCAAGACTTCTCCCTATCTCTGGACAGGGTGGGGAGCAGGAGCTCAAAAAGATGCTA